>NC_141940.1:71005485-71306917 GCF_057802395.1 Ceratotherium simum simum
GATTTTCTACATAGACAAACAAGTTATCTGCAAATAGAGACAAATTTCTTTCTTTCTTTCTAATTAGGATAACTTTTATTTCATTTTCTTACCTTACTAATTTGAGTGGCTCAAATTTATGGTACTATGTTGAATAAGAGGGGTGAGAGTGGACATCTTTTCCATTTTCCTGACCCTGGGAGAAAGTATTCACTCTTGCATCATTATATATGATGTTAGATGTTGGCTTTCTGTAGATGCTCTTTATCAAGTCAAGGGAGTTACCCTATGTTCCTCATTTTCTGAGAATTATTATCATGAATGGGTATTTGACTTTGTCATATGCCTTTTTGGCATCAATTACTATATGATTTTTTTCTTTAGCCTGTTGATAAGGCTAAAGGTGCATTATATTGATTGATTTTCAATTGTTGAACCAGCCTTGCATATCTGGGAAAATTCCACTTGCTTAGGGTGTATAATTCTTCTCATACACTACTGGATTCAATTTGCTATTCTGTTAAAAGTGTTTTGGTCTAAGACGATGAAAGATATTGGTCTGTAGTTTTGTAGGGGTTTTCTACTAATTTTGAATGGTTTTCATACCAGGGTAATACTAGTGTCAAAAGGAGTTCTATTTTTGAATGAGATTATGTAAAGTTGGTTTTATTTATTCTTTAAGTAGTTTGTAGCATATAACAGTGAAATCATTTGGATCTTGAGATTTCTATTTTAGAATGTTCCAAATTACACTTTCAATTTCTTTAATAGCTATGGGACCATTCAAGTTGTCCATTTCATCTTGGTTTAGATTTGGTATTTTTCCGATTTTGAAGAACTGATCTTTTACTTCTAAGTTGATGAATTTATGACTATAAAAGTTGTTCATATTATGCCCTTATTTTCTTTTAAATGGCTGGAGGATCTATCATATATTAATGACTGTTATGAGAGGTTCGAGGATTTGATCAGAGATGTAAAAGAAACTTTTCACCCCAAACAAATGGACCGAAGGTATATTTTATTATATAGAGGATAGTAAAGGCGATAGATAGTCCACAAACAGATCCGAATAGGTCAAATAATAAGAGAGAAAAACACCAGCTTGATCGGAAAGGGAAACACCAGATCGGTTGAGATAGCAGCAGATTCAAATAGGTCATATAATGAGAGGGAAAAACATCAGATTGATCGGAAAGGGAAACACCAGATCAACTGAAGAGAAATGACACAAATCAACCAGAAAGAGAAACACCAGGTTGACTGAAAAGAGAACACATCAGATCGGTTACTCACAACATTCATGCCCCACTGTCGGGAGAGTCCCTTCAATTGACACGGCTGGGCTGGAATCACACGTCCTGGGCAAGGTGTCCCTTCCACAGGTAGAACTCTCACCAGGCCTCAGTTTCCAGCAGTTTATATAAGCAGTTACAGAGTTCACAGAGCAAGCATTCAGTGTTCCCATGCACAAATGATTATCAGTGGCACACGAGCACTGAGCCTCCTGGCTATCGTCCCAGCCCGGCAGTGTGTACATGCATTGTTTTCTCTGGTTATCATCCCAGCCCGGCACAGATGGCCAGTCTGTCTCAGGCTGCGGTGCCCAAAGGGCCTTGAAATTTTTATACATTGCAATTATCTCCATGGGAGAAGGGCCAGTTCCCACCACACAGAAAGCAGCTTTTATATTTTTTTGTGTGTTGGTGGCTGTAGGTCAATGGAGCGGCCAAACATGGCTGTACTCATGTCAAGACATTTTCGGCCGTGGCCGTCTCCATTAACCATAAGACACCATATGTATAGACAATGAACTTGGTACACAAGTATACAAGACACATCCAAGAACCCCAAATCCAATGACTACAATAATTACAAAACTATTTCGCAATAAAGGACCCAAACCCCAAGGTAACCAATCAAATAATCCCTTAGAATATGAAATATTATTAACTTGATCTTGCAAATCACGTACAGCATCAAAGATAACATTAGATAAGGTAACACCTAGGCCTAACAAATTAGCTTGTAGAAGTCCAGACCAGCCCCCATCACACAGGGTAGCAGAAGGCAGGGTAATAGAGAAATTATAGTTAGTTTTGTGTAATTGATCAGCTATAGGCTTATATTGAGAAGTTGCTTGATGTTTCTGAGACCAAACTTCTCGGCCATTCATAGTCTAGGTTACAGGTCCCACTGGTGTCGAGCAGTTGGTCTAACAGTGCAGGTTCAAAGGTTGTCCTACAGAGACATTAGTTGGTGTGTAGGTCTGCAGCAGACATGGAGTCGCAGCATAGCATAGTGAGCACAGCAGGAATATCTATTTACGTAAAGAAACAGAATTTTTAGGAACATGATATAATTGTTTATTTTCTGGATACATAACTATGAGTGTTGCAGTGGGCCCTTGGGCCATTACTTCTGCGGCACGGGGAGCTGCATTGGGTGGGTGTGTCACCCACATTTTTGCTCCAGGTTTCCATCCATCTGTAGACCCAAATTTTTGTATTCCTCTTTCAGTTACTTTAGTTGGAGGTTGCCCTTGTGACACATTTGGAGTCAGGAGGGGAAGTACCAATAATTGTGCCATTTATTTTTTAGACTTTATAGTTAGTTAGCACTGTGTCACTACCATTATATAATATAAATTTTATTTTTTCTTGGTAATCTGGATTAACAACTCCTCCTAGTACATCAATACCTTTTGTTGCCAGTCCAGAGTGTCCTTTTAACAAACCAAAAGTGTTTTTGGTAAATTGTACCCCTATCCCAGTAGGGATTATAGATTGCTTCTTAGGGGGCAATTGAATAGAATAAACAGTAGATAAATTCAATCCAGCCACTTCAGCCGTGGCACGAAAGATGGTTTAGCAGATTGAGTCAAGGGCCAACAGGTTAAGGTTATAAGCTCATGGGTGGTGGCTGCCATTTCTGTAATGTTTGCTGGTAATAACCTTGATAGATGAGCAGTACTTAGATGGTTGTGCCACCCTTTTAATGAGCCATGACTGAGTTTTCTCAATTTTTGTTTAAGTAATGCTTTTATTTATTTTATGAGGTCTGCAGCTTGGGGATAATAAGGTATATGATTAATATACTTTATATGATTTTTTTTTTGTATAAGTTTGAATCAACTTACCTATAAAGTGGGAACTGCTGTCACTCTGAATCTGCCTTGGTGTTTCACAGCATTATGGCACTCTGTTGGGTGGCTGCTTTAGCCGGCGTAGCTAATAAATAACCAGAATATGTATCAACAGCAGTGCAGGCATAAACATATCCACAAGAATTTGGCAATGGTCTAATAAAATCTATTTGCAAGGTATGGGCGGGAAATAATCCCTTTTGAATATGATTTAACTGTTGGCATGATTGACATTGTTGTATTGCAGTGGCAATATCATCACAGGTGACAAGGATTCCCCTTTGTTGTGCCCACCTGTATGAAGTTTGTTTTCCCAAGTGTCCACTCTTTTTATGGACCCATCATGTTAAGCCTGGGTTGTGCATTGCACGACTTTGTATCAGCTGATCAGCATAAGAGTTATTATAACTTTTGTTTTGTAGAAATTAAAGAACTGTGAGCATCAACATGAAATATAGTAACAATTGTATTTTGGCACCATAATCATGTCTTTTTGTAAAAACTTTAATTTTGGCAGAAGTTTATCAAAAATATCAAAAGATTTTAAAATATTTGGTCAAATGGGAAATAATGCCTAGTTATTTATTTAATCAAGTTGACAACAGAAACAGTCAAAGGCAAAGAGAGAGTTAAAACAGTCAAAAAACAAAAACAAAAACCTTAAGAGAGAGACTTCAGTCCTTTTGAACATAGGAAATTATCTTAACAAAACATAGGTGTTTTGTCTTTATTTATATAGACTTACTCAAAGGAACACCTTTTAATTTTTATATAAAGAGCAGACCAAAAGTTTAAGACAATTACGTTTATAAGAGAGAAAGCCAAATCCTAATTTTTCATCAGCCTACTTTAGCCAATTTGATCAATTTGATCATGTATAAAACTCCTCAGGGTTTTACTTTCATAAACCTTCTGTCACTTACTTTTTGTATTTAGAATTTGTCCCATGCCTTTTTTTTTTTCTTAGTACTTTAGGACAAATTTATCTTTCTAATAAAATAAACAAAAATATCTCTATTTTGTATACCTTTTTTATGGACAACTTACATTTTGTTTTTTTTGTATATAGACTTGTCAGAAATATGTACTTTCTCATAGAAAATTCCTCAACATGTGTAGTATAGAACATGTTTATCAATAAACCCAAGTTATCTTTCAGTTTTTCTGAGATAAGAAACCAAAGGCAGACAAATCTATGCTAGTAACCAACTTTTAATGTTTTATCTTATGTGGAAATGACCCAGAGACTCAATAAATTTTTATCAACTTAATTTAGTAAAACTCTAAAGCTTCAAGTTACCAAAAAGATTTTGGAAGCTGTTTTTGAAATAACTTTGTCTTTTAGAAGTCTCTGTGTATTAATTAAAGATTGCATTTCATCGTGAGAGGTTTTGAATCCTCTCTTTTAAGGGTGACACTTAAGGTGGACTCATCTGAAACAGAGATTCTCCAGAATAGCCATTACAATTTTAAATTACTTAGAAAGTTTACTTATTTTTACTTGTGTAATTTTAGATCAGGAATTCCGGGGGAGTTGAAGTGGGGAAGCTCAGCAAGAGAGGAGAGAGGAGCAGCAGATTCAGCTTCAGCTGCTGGCATGTCTAGTAACTCTCTTTCAAAGAGGCAGTATAGTATTCCTGATTTTATTTAGAAACCTCAAAAGATTAAAATAGGCTTTCCATTGGTTAACTTTTTAGTTGGCTTTTTCCAATTGCATAAGCAAATATATCAGTTTTGGTAAACTGAAATTGCCCCATTTTGGTCATTTTCTCTGGAGTCTATGGAATATTGTGGCCATGTGGTGTTACAAGAAAAAACTATCTTCTTGGACATGGGCTCCTAGCTGAAGTCAGCCCATTTAGCCAAGAGGTGGCCCAGAGGGCTTTTCTTGGGGACAGATGGAATTCCCCCCCTTCAAAATTACAAACATACAGAACAGACAGTCAAATGGGATCCCAAACAGAACAGATAGATGCATCTAACAGATTCTAGGTAAAAGTCCTACAATTATTCCCACTCCAGTAGGGATAACCCTGCCTCTTAAAGAGATAGGATCCCAGATGGAGGGGAAGGGAGTTCTCGGTGTAAGCAAAAATAAACAAACAGACAAACAAACAAATAATTCTAGAGCCTGTTTCCCTGTCATAAGAAAATGTGCCCAGGGTCAGCAGTGCCAGGTTAGATGGAAAGCACTGGGAGCAGTCCCTAGGGCAAATCACCTAGGCAGCTGCTGGACTGTTTCCCAGGACATCCCACCGGGCCCAGGGCCATTGAGCCACGGGCAAAGAGCCTCCCAGCTGGCTCGCCAAATTCTTATTGGATACATATTTAGGCTATTTGTCACATAAGAGAGGCCAAATAAAGCTAGAATTCCAGGCTCATGGCAAGGAAAGAGTTTCTATTTTGGGTGACATCAGCTGGGACTGTAAATCTGAAACTTCTTTTTTCAAAAGCACCTTCTCCCTTGTATTTTATCCTTATCTTCTATAGCCCAACGATAAGCAGTCAATAAACATCAATCTCCCCGTGCCAGAAAAGAAACATCGTCTCTCTCTTTTTTTTTTCCCCACCATCTGCAAAGCTTTGGTCACATCCAATGATTCATATCTCGCAGACGAACATCCCAAGATTCACATAATCCTGACCTATGAGCTCACTCCCCAGCCAGAGTGCAAGAGGGAGGGTCCTCCCATCCTGGAATTTCTTCCACCTTGGCTTCAGTTACCCTTTGTTTGAACAAGAAAGCCATCTCCTTAATCAAATCCTGCTCACAGCGCCAATTATGTTATGAGAGGTTCGAGGATTCGATCAGAGATGTAAAAGAAACTTTTCACCCCAAACAAATGGACCGAAGGTATATTTTATTATATAGAGGATAGTAAAGGCGATAGACAGTCCACAAACAGATCCAAATAGGTCAAATAATAAGAGGGAAAAACACCAGCTCGATTGGAAAGGGAAACACCAGATCGGTTGAGATAGCAGCAGATTCAAATAGGTCATATAATGAGAGGGAAAAACATCAGATTGATCGGAAAGGGAAACACCAGATCAACTGAAGGGAAATGACACAAATCAACCAGAAAGAGAAACACCAGGTTGACTGAAAAGAGAACACATCAGATCGGTTACTCACAACATTCATGCCCCACTGTCGGGAGAGTCCCTTCAATTGACACGGCTGGGCAGGAATCACACGTCCTGGGCAAGGCATCCCTTCCACAGGTGGAACTCTCACCAGGCCTCAGTTTCCAGCAGTTTATATAAGCAGTTACAGAGTTTACAGAGCAAGCATTCAGTGTTCCCATGCACAAATGGTTATCAGTGGCATACGTGCACTGAGCTTCCTGGCTGTCGCCCCAACCCAGCAGTTGTGTACGTGCATTGTTTACCCTGGTTATCGTCCCAGCCCAGCATAGATGGCCAGTATGTCCCAGGCTGTGGTGCCCAAAGAGCCTTGGAATTTTAACACATTCCAACTATCTCCATGGGAGAAGGGCCAGTTCCCACCACAGAGAAAGCAGCTTTTATATTTCTTTTTGTGTTGGTGGCTGTAGGTCAATGGAGCAGCCAAACATGGCTGTACTCATGTCAAGACAATGACTTGTCTTCTCTCTCTTTGTTATTCTTGCTAGAAGTTTACCAACCTTATTTTTTGTTTCACTGGTTTTCTCCATTGTTTTCCTATTCTAAAAATCATTAATTTCTTTCCTTATTATTTTCTTCCTTTTTGCTAGTTTTGAGTTAATTATGCTCTTCTTTTTCTAGTTTCTTTTTCCATTGTTTTCCTATTCTAAAAATCATTAATTTCTTTCCTTATTATTTTCTTCCTTTTTGCTAGTTTTGAGTTAATTATGCTCTTCTTTTTCTAGTTTCTTGAGGCAGGAAGTAGATTATGGAATTGAGATCTTTCCTCTTTTCTAACGAAAGTATTTAGTGGTATAAATTCCCCTCCATACAACGTTTTAATACTGTCTTACATATTTTGATAGCTGTGCTTACATTTTCTTTCAGATATACATACACACACACACACACACACACACACGTATACATAATTTTCACCCTTGAGACTTTATCTTTGACCCAGGGATTATCTACGAGTGTTGCTTAATGTCCGAGTGGTTAGAGACTTCCTTGTTGTTTTTCTATTATTAATTTTTAGTTTGAGTCAATTATAATCAGAACATATTCTGTATAATTTCAGTTGTTTTAAATTTATTGAGGTTTTTTTATGGCTAAGGTTTAATCTATCTTGGTAAATCTTCCAAATAGTATAGAAAATACCATAAAATAGTATGATATTTTATGCAGCAACAAAAGGAAATGAGCTATCAAGCCAGCAAAAAACACAGAAGAAACTTAAATGCATATTGCTAAGTGATCAAAACTACACTAAGATGTCACTTGACACCTGTTAGAACGGCTATAATCACCAAGACAAAAAATAACAAATGTTGGAGAGGTTGGGGAGAAAAGGAAACCCTCATACACTGCTGGTGGGAATGCAAACTGGTGCAGACACTATGGAAAACAGTATGGAGATTTCTCAAAAAATTAAAAATAGAAATACCATATGACCCAACTATCCCATTACTGGGTATTTATCCAAAGAACTTGAAATCAAAAACTCAAAGAGACTTATACACCCCTATGTTCATTTACAGCATTATTCCCCATAGCCAAGAAGTGGAAGCAATCCAAGTGCTCAACAACTGATGAATGGATAAAGAAGTTGTGGTTTATATACACAATGGAATACTACTCAGCCATTAAGATAGACAAAATCGTCCCATTCACAACAACATGGATGGACCTTGAGGGTATCATGTTAAGCAAAATAAGGCAGACAGAGAAAGACAAACAACATATGATTTCACTCATATATGGAAAATAAACTAAGACACGGACAGAGACAACAGTTTTGTGGTTACCCGGGGGAAGGGGGTTTGGGGGTGGGCACAAGGGGTGAAGGGTCACATTTATATGTTGACTGACAATAACGTACAACTGAAATTTTGCAATGCTATATATAACCTATTATAACCTCAATAAAAAAAAATGAAATACCACTACACACCTATTAGAGTGGCTAAAATAAAAAATAATGTCAATACCAAATGCTAGCAAGGAAACAGAGCAACAGGAACTCTCATTCATTGCTGGTGAAAATAAAAAATACCACAGCCACTTTGGAATATAGTTGGGCAGTTTATTACAAAACTAAACATACTCTTGACCCTACAATCCAGCAATCATATTTCTTGGTATCTACCCAAAGGACCTAAAAACTTAGATCCACACAACAACCTACATACGGATGTTTATGATAGCTTTATTCATAAAGCTGTGGACTTTAGTTAATAATAATATATTGATTGCCAAAAATTGGAATCAACAAAGATGCTCTTCAGTAGGTGAATGGTAAATAAACTGTGGTATGTCCAGACAATGGAATATTACTCAGCACTAAAAAGAAATGAGCTATCAAGTTATGAAAAGACATGGAGGAAGCATAAATACATATTGCTAAGTGAAAAAAGCCAGTCTGAAAAGGCTACGTACTATATAATTCTGACTACACGACATAAAAAAGGCAAAACTAGAGAGACAGTAAAAGGATCAGTGGTTGCTAGGAGCTTGGGTGGCTGGGGGGGCAGAGGAGAGGGAAGCATGAATAAAGGGAGCACAGGGGAAACTATTCTATATGATATTGTAATATTGGATACATGACATCATGCATTTGTCAAAACCCAGAGAACTGTACAACACAAAAAGTGAACTTTAAGGTAAACCTTAATGTGTAGTCTTTAGCTATAAAGACTACAGCTAACAATAATATATGAATATTGGTTCATTAATTGTAACAAATGTACCACACTAATGCAAGATGGGCAAACTGTGTGTGTTTCTAGGGGAGGGGTAGTATTATGAGAACTCTCTGTACTACCTGCTCAATTTTTCTGTAAATCTAAAACTGTTCTATAAAATAAAATCTATTACTTAAAAATGTTTTTAGTTTAAGAAAAATGAGAAGTAAGTAACTAGTGGGGAGGAGAGGGACAGGCTATCCCCAGAATTATCCACAGCAATACTGAAATGCCACAGAAAAACAGAGCAAGTATAACAAAGTTCTGAGGGAAAGTAAGTGTGAACTAAAATTATGCCCAACCAAGTTGTTAAGTATAAACACAAAAGAAAGTCATTATCCAACTTTAAAATACTCAGAAACTAGAGGATCTATGAGAATTTTATGAAAGAAAATGAAATTGACATCACTTCTGAAATTGAAATTGAAATAGCTACTAAAACTTATATGAAAATGGAAATAACCTGGAATAGTTAAAGTAATTTTTCAGAAAGAAAATAAAGGTGAAGGACATAAACTACTTGACTTCAAGACTTACTAAAAAGCTACAGCAATCAAGAGTATGGTATTAGTAAAAGGAAAAAAAACATAAATCAATGGAACAAAATGGAACAGAACTAGAGCAACAAATATACAGGCAAATTATTTCTGACAAAGGTGTCAAGTCAATTCAATAAGAAAAGGGAAGTCTTTTCAAGCAATAATGCTGGAACAATTGAATACCCATATGCAAAAATAATAAGCATTGACCCTTACTTAATGCCCAATATAAAAATTAACTTGAAATGGATTAAAGACTTAAATGTAAGAAGTAAAATTATAAAACTCGTGGAGGAAAACACAGAATATTTTTCCTACCTTGGCACAGGTAAATATTCCCTACATAAAATACAAAAAGCACATACCATAAAAGAAAAAATTTATGAAATTTTTTTCATACAATTTCAATACAAAAATTCCTGATCTTTGAATGACATCCTTAAGAAAACCAAAAGGAAAACCAGAGAATGGGATAAAATATTCACAATACATATATCTGACAAAGGACCTGTATCTGGAAAATACAAAGAAACATTCTACCTCAATATTAAGACAAACAACCAAATTAAAATTATTTGATCAGACATTTCACCAAAGAAAATATAGATGTTAAATAACACACGAAAAGATACTCAACATCATAGTCACTGGGGAAATGCAAATTAAAATGACAAGATACTACTAAACACCTATTAGAATGGCTTTAAAAAAATCAAGTGCTAGTGAAGATCCAGAACATCTGAAAACTCTCATACATTTCAGGTGGCAAAGCAAAGTGGTAAAGCTTTTTTGGAAAGCTACAATATGACCCAGTAATCCTATTTCTAGGCATTTACCCAAGAAAAAATAAAAATATATCTGTACACCAAACTGGTATGCAAATATTCATAGAGGTTTTATTCACTGCCAAAAACTGGAGAAAACCAAAAAGTCATTCAACCAGTGAACGAATAAACAAAGAAACTATAGTGCTGTCAGTTTTAAATTATTTGTATATTGTATCTAAATTGAAAAAAAGGAAGAAAGACAACTAACAAACTTGGAGAAAATATTTCTAATTTATTTCCACATAGGGCCATATCCCTTTAGACATATAAAGAATTCTTTAAAACTGCAGGAAAAATTACCAAAAGTCCAACAGATAAATGGGAAAACAAGTAGCTACTTCCAAAAGAAAAAGCTACAAAGATGATATTTAAATGAGAAAATGTTCAAACTCACTCAAAATTTCTAAAAAATACAAATTTAAAAATCACTGGGATGCCATTCCTCACCACATTTGCAATATTTCAAAAATATGAAAATTGGGAAAACTGAATAAGATCAGTGGATTGTATCAATGTCAATTTCTTTCTTATATTTCCTACAGTTTTGCAAGATGTTACCACTGGGGAGAACTGGGTAAACAATACATTGAGCTCTCTCTGTATTATTTCTTATAACTATGTGAATCTACAATTATTTCAAAATAAAAAAGTTAATTTTTTTAAAAGAAGACACAGACCCTATTTCTACTGATCAAGATTTGACCTCAGGCATCCAAATTGGAAAGGAAGAAGTAAAATTGTCACGATTTGCAGATGACATAATTTTATACATAAAAAGCTGTAAAGACTCCACCAAAAAACTGTTAGAACTAAAAAATAAATTCAGTAAAGTTGCAGGGTACAAAACCAATACCCAAAAATCTGTTGCATTTTTATACACTAACAATGAACTATCAGAAAGAGAAATTCGGAAAACAATCCCCTTTACAATTGCATCAAAAAGAATAAAATACCCTGGAATAAACTTAACCAAGGAGGTGAAAGACCCGTGCACTGAAAACTATAAGACATTGATGAAAGAAATTGAAGATGACACAAATAAATGGAAAGATATTCTGTGCTCATGGATTGGAAGAATATTAACAAATCTATGTTACCCAAACTAATTTACAGATTCAATGCAATCTCTATCAAAATTCCAATGGCATTTTCACAGAAATAGAACAGTCCCAAAACTTGCACAGAATCACAAAAGATCCTGAATAGCCAAAGCAATCTTGAGGAAGCACAAAGCTGGAGGCATCATGCTCCCTGATTACAAAGCTATAGTAATCAAAACAGTATGGTATTGGCATAAAAACAGACACATACGTCAATGGAACAGAATAGAGAGCCCAGATATAAACCCATGCATATATGGTCAATTAACAACAAAGGAGGCAAGCATATACAATGCGGAAAGGACAGTCTCTTCAATAAAAGATGCTGGGAAAACTGGACAGCCACATGTAAAAGAAGGAAATTGGACCAATATCTTACCCCTACACAAAAATTAACTCAAAATGGATCAAAGACTTGAATATAAGACTAGAAACCACAAAAATCCTAGAAGAAAACATAGGTAGTAAACTCCTGGACATTGGTCTTAGTGATATCTTTTTGGATCTGACTCTATAAACAATGGCAACAAAAGCAAACACAAACAAATGGGACTACATCAAACTAAAAAGCTTCTGCACAAACAAGGAAACCATCAACAAAATTAAAAGGCAACCTACTGAATGGGAGAAGATATTTGCAAATCATATATTCGATAAAGGGTTAATATCCAAAATACATGAAGAACTCATATAATTCAATAACAAAAAAGCAAACAATCCGATTAAAAATGGGCAAAGGATCTGAATAGACATTTTTCCAAAGAAATACAGATGGCCGACAGGCACCTGAAAAGATGTTCAACATCACTAATCATCAGGGAAATGCAAATCAAAACCCCAATGAGCTAGCACCTCACGCCTGTCAGAATGGCTACTGTCAAAAAGACAAGAAGTACCAAGTATTGGCGAGGATGTGGAGAAAAGGGAACCCTTGTGCACTGTTGGTGGGAATTTAAATTGGTGTAGTCACTATGGAAAACACTATGGAGGTTCCTCAAAAAAATTAAGAATAGAACTACCATATAATCCAGCAATCCCACTTCTGCGTATTTACCTGAAGAAAACAAAAACACTAATTTGAAAAACATATGCACTCCTATGCTCATTGCAGCATCATTTACAGTAGCCAAGGTATAGAAACAACCTAAGTGTCCATCAATGGATTAATGGATAAAGAAAATGTGATACACACACACACACACACACACACACACACACACTGGAATACTATTCAGCCATAAAAAATAATGAACTCTTAACATTTGCAACATTGATGAACCTTGAGAATATTATGCTAAATGAAATAAGTCAGAGAAAGGCAAATACTGCATCATTTCACTTATACCTGGAATCTAAAAAAACAAACAAATGAACAAACAAAACAAAACTCAAAGACACAGAGAACAGATTGGTGGTTGCCAGAGAGGAAGAGGGTTGGGGGTGCGCACAATGGGTGAAGGGGATCAAGAGGTACAAACTTCCACTTACAAAATAAATCATGGGGATGTAATGTATAGCATGAGGACTATAGTCAATAATACTGTACTGCAAATTTGAAAGTTGCTAAGAAAGTAAATCTTAAAAGTTCTCATCACAGGAAAAACAAATGTTGTAATTTTGTATGGAGACAGGTGGTAAACAGACAATGTGGTCATTGTTTTGCAATGAATACAAATGTCAAATCATTATGTTGTACACTTGAAACTTATATTAATATAAGGTCGTATCTCAATTATACTTCAACTAAAAAAAGATTTAATCTCAGATATGACTCCAACAATGATGCAAAAATACACGTACTATAAAGTTAGTCACATCACTGAATATAACAGTGAAAAGACTGAAAAAAGTTTCATTAAGAGAGGCTTGGTTAAATATGGTAAATATGTATAAGGGAAAAATAAGAAGTCACTGCAAATATATGCATATACGTGCATCTATGCATTATGTATGCATGTGTGTGTGTATATATATATATACACACATGCACATACAGGCACTTATGACCATGGTTTGTTGTTAAATGCAAAAAACACAAATGGCACATTTGGTAAGATCCTACATTTGTTTAACATACACATATGTGCATATATATAAGGAAAACATTCAGTTGATGAAGCTGTGAGAACACAGGCACTCATACATGGCTGGAGTGAACGTAAATTGTACAGTAGTTTTGGAGCGATATTTGGCATTATTTTACAAAGCAGTAAAAGCAATTAATAACTCTTATAGAAGTCTAGCCTGTAAATATATCTTCAACAATACAAAAATATGTCTACACAAAGTTATTCACTGCAGCCTTGTTTGCAATTAGAAAACACTGGAAAGAATCTAAACGCCCATACACAGGAGATTAGTTAAATAAACTATAGTCCATCCAAACAATGAAGTACAATGCAGCAGTAAAAAAAGAACGAGGAAGATCTCTATGACCTGATATGGAGTAACTTCCAGGATATACTGTAAATGAAAAAAAAATCAAATTCCAAAAGAATAGCTATAGTACACAACCTTTCACGTAAGAAAAAAATGGAGTCTACAAAAATATACATGTATCAGTTCATTTCTGCAAAGGAATTGCAAGGATGATAAAGCAGAAACTACTAAGACGGGTTACCTCCTCGAGGTGGTTGGGAATGCAGCAATAAGAATCAAAGAATGGGGAAAAGGTATTAGAGATGAGGAAGGGACTGACACTTCTCTTTGGAAACCTTTTTTGTATAGGCCTAACACTTGGAACCATGGCAATGTTTCACATAACCAAAAAATAAATATATATTTCAACCTAACCAGAATATGGGGTAAACCCCAAAACAGAATACAAAGAATAACAAAACTAACTGTAAAACAAATGGATAACATAAACAAATTGAACTGAGTGGATAAGAAAGGAATTGACTGAAGTAACTTTAGAAACAGTATTTTTGACTATATACTGTAAGACTAAAGACAAACAGAACTGTACACAAATACTGTACTCAAGTTAGGAAATATGCTTCTCAGAGGGGTATGTCTTAGTAATTCTGAAATTCTTTGTTTCAGACATAAATATAAAAACAAAAAAAAATTCTAACATTCTAAAATTGAGCAAAGAAGTATATATATTAAGGATAATGAGAGTCAAGTTTCTCACTTTCAAAAAAAGGAACTACAATTAAGAAAGACAGGAAGACTGGAAGAGAATTAACCCTGTGCTTTTCATTGGAATCAGATATATTAATATGAATTCATGGTTTTACATGAAACACACACAATCGCACATAAACACATACATACAGAAGGATACATACAGAAACAGGAACATCTATGTATATGAATATAAACATATACTTCCTAACTCTGTTGACTGAGAAGGCCTGGAAAGAGTAACAATGAACACACAAATATTGTTTTCTAAAAACCATTCTCTAACAACAGGAACCAGGATTCCTTAGAGAAATGGTTGATTCCAGAGTTGGGGTGGGGAAAAAACAAGACGTGCCTAGAAAATACTGTGGTGCTAGAAAGTAGAGCAATGCTCAAAAAGCATGGAGGCACAGTAAAAGGATACAGGAGCCAACCTGAAGGAAAGTCCAATGGCCAAACCTGAGAGCCATAGCAACAAAATAATGATAGTACTGAATTATAACCAAAAGAATGAAATAAATATTGATGAGTCCATACCAACATAAATATTTGATTAAATAAACAAAATGGGGAGAAGAGACAGCTCTTCCTTGCAGAATTCCAATTAATAAACATAGAAGGAATAATGGAAAGTCAAAATAACCATGAGACAGACACTAACGTAATCACTGTGGCAGGTAAGAATCATGGATGGATAAAGTCAGTGGGTGAAAGTATGATGAGAAACATGACATTTGCATAATCTCAAGTATATTCCCACAAGATACATATAAAACTGAAAGGGAAAAACAGTACCTTTACCATGGAAAACTAATATACTTGAACCAAGGGATCAAAGTTATCATCACACATATTAAGACATACTCACATCATGTACATATGATGCACAGAGAATAGCACAGCATTACTTCCATAGCATTATTGCCAAGATTGCACAACATGAATTAAGTCATAAAAAATGTCAACAAGACGACAGTTCTTGAAATTACCTGATAAAGATGTTAAAACAACTGTTATAAAAATGTTCAATCACAAATATTCTTGCAAAAAACACTGAAACAGAAAATCTTGTTAATAAATATGATATAAAGAAGAAATGGAAATTTTACAGTTAAAAATACAATAACTAAAATTAAAAAATAAATGGACAGACACAACAGCACAATGGAGATGGCAAAGGAACTTAAAAAGATAAATAGAAACTATCCAATACTAATAGAGAAAATATTGAACATAAATGTACAAAGGCTCAGGGAACTTCAAGACAATAACAGAAGGATAGGAGAAAGAGTATGGGACTGAAAATATTTGAAAAAATTAATGCCTGAAAACTTCTCAAGTTTGGCAATAAACACAGACCTACAGATTCAAAAAACTAAAAATACTTCAAAAGAAGATAAACACAAATCCACAGCCAGATACATAATAAAATTGCCAAAAACTGAGGCCAAAGAAAATATTATACAAACAGAGACAAATAAAATATTACCACATAAAGGAATAATAATTCAAATAACCGATTTCCCATCAGAAACCATGGAAACCAGAAGGAAGTGGCACATAAATTTAAATGGCTGAAAGAAAGGAACTGTCAACCTGAAATAATCTCCCCAGAAAAATTACTTGAAGGAATGAAAGTAAAATAAAGACATTTTCAGATGATGCAAACTAAGAGTATGTAGCCCATGAAATCTTCTCTAAAAGAACTGCTACTAGAAATTCTTCATGTAGAAAGGAAATACCAGAAGGAAACCTGAATCATCAGAAATGAGCAATAGAAATATTTATCTGGATAATACAATAGATTATTTATCTCTCTTGAATTCTTTAAAATTGTTTGAGGGATGAAAACAAAAGACAAACATTTTCTGATAGACTTTTCAATGTATGCCAATACAATATATGACAATTATAAAAGAGAGAAAGTTAAGAGACCTATAAGATGTTAATGTTTCTGTATTCCAAATTACCAGGTAAAATACAGACAGTGAAAACTTAAGCATGTATTGTGTAACTCCCTAAAGCAAACACTAAAAAAGACTATATAAAAAGATATAGTCAAAAATAACAATAAAATTAAAATGTAAAACTAAAAAGTATTCAAATAACCCAAGAGAAGGCAGAAAGAGGGGGAAGAGGAACAAAAAAGGAACAAATAGAAAACAAAGAATAAAGTAGCAAACCTAACCCCAAACATATCAATATTTACATTGAATGTAAATGACCTAAGCACCAAAATTCAACACAGAAATTGTCAGAATGATAAAAAAAACCCTAAACCATGACACAATATTCTGTCTAAAAGAAACAGACTTCAACTATATTGATACAGGCAGAATAAAAGTAAAGGAATGAGAAGATATACACCATGCAAACACCAACCAAACAACAGGACTGGTTATATTTATTAAAGACAAAAATAGATTTCAAAGCAAAGAAAATTACCAGGGATAATAAGGGGAATTACATAATGATAAAATGGTCAATTCAACAAGAAGCCACAGCAATGCTAAATGCACAGCATATGCACCTAACAGAGCTTCACAATACATGAAACAAAAAGTGACAAAATCAAATAAGAAATAGACAAATCAACAAGTATACTTACAGACTTCAACACTTCTCTGTCAGTATTAGACAGAATTAACAGGCAGAAAATCAGCAAAAGTATAGAAGATGGAATGAGATCATCAACCAAGGAAATCTTTTCAGTGGTTATACAACACTCCACACAATAACAGCAGAATTCACATTCTTTTTAAGTACATATTGAACACTGAAATAAAGCAAAGCATAACATACATTAAAAAAATTGGAAGTATAAAAAGTATTTTCTCAAATCATAATATAATTAAACTGGAAATTAATACCAGAAAGATGATAAGAAACTCCCTAAATAAGTTAAAATTTAAAAATCAATTATACTTTTCATTCTCAGAAGTTGAAATCTTTTTTGTATCTTTCATACTTCAACTTAACATTTTCAGTCTTTGCTCTACACTCATAATAACTGTTTTAAAGTCCTTAAACCATTAATTCTATCATCTTTGTCATTTCACAGTCAGCTTCAATTGATAGATTTTTTCTCCTCATATTTTCCAGATCTTTGCAGGCCTGACATTTTTTTTTCAAATCTTCTTTATTCACTATTCAAAGTAAAACTTTTGTTACCATCCCACTCTTTTCCAACATATTGGTAATCAAAAATTATTGGCATGGGATAGTTGTGCAATCCAACTAAAAAATAGGCAGAAGATCTGAATAGATATTTTCCAAAAAAGACATGCATATGGCCAACAGGTACATGAAAAGCTCAACATTATTAATCAAGGAAATGCAAATCAAAACCACAATAAGATATCACCTCACACCTGTTAGAATGTCTGTTATCAAAAAGACAAGAAAAAACAAGTGTTGGCGAGGATGTGGAGAAAAGAAAACGCTAGTGCGCTGTTGGTGGGAATGTAAATTGGTGCGGCCACTATGGAAAACAGTATGGATGTTACTCAACAAATTAAGATAGAACTACCATATGATCCAGCAATTTCACTTATAGGTATTTTAACCAAAGAAAATGGAAAAGATACATGCACCCTCATGTTCATTGCAGCATTATTTACAATAGCCAAGATATGGAAACAACCTAAGTATCCATTGATGGATGAATGCGTAAAGAAATTGTGGCATACACACACACACACACACACACACAATGGAATATTATTCAGCCATAAAAAAAAGAATGAAACTTTGCCATTTGCAACAGCATGGATGGATCTTGAGGACATTATGCTAAGTGAAATAAGTCAGAAAGAGATAGACAAATACCATACGATCTCTCTTATATGTGGACTCTAAAACAAACAAAAAAACAAAAAAACCAAGCTCATAGAGAACAGATTGGTGATTGCCAGAGGTGGGGGGAGGGGGGGGTTGGAGAAATGGGTGAAGAGGGTCAAAAGGTAAAAAGGAAAAAAAAGAAATTCAATACTGAAAACCTATTTGAAACCACAGCTCTGTGGCCATCTTGACGGATATAAAATAAATTGTTTGTATGAAATAACATTAGAGAGGAAAAATGAAATATAAAATCATATTTTTAAGTAACAGATTAATTATAGTAACTGTAACTATGCAGAACGCTTATATGTACATTAGTAAAGAGATTATTTTGAATAATAAAAATGGTTTAATATTTATTATTTTTGATAAATTTAAGTTTGGAAGAAAATTAGAATAGAAGAAAGAGATGTGCATAAAGATTCAATACAAAAAATTACTGGCATAAGGGGCCAGCCCGGTGTTGCAAGCGCTTAAGTGTGCGCACTCCGCTGCGGCGGCCCAGGGTTCGCCGGTTCGGATCCCGGGCGCGCACCGACGCACCGCTTGGCAAGCCATGCTGTGGCAGTGTCCCATATAAAGTGGAGGAAGATGGACATGGATGTTAGCCCATGGCCAGTCTTCCTCAGCAAAAAGAGGAGGATTGGCAGATGTTAGCTCAGGGCTGATCTTCCTCACAAAAAAAAAAAAAAAAAATTACTGGCATAAGATCATTATAGTTTTTCTCAAATCAGTAAGCAATATTTTTGTTCAGTGGCCTTTTATTTCTGCCTTTCAACTTGGTGAAATGGTAAGATGCAAAAAGAATAATTTTATCCCATGTTTAAGAGAAAAGCTATAGCATAAAATCTTTTTTCAATGACTGTTAATGAGGCAGTGGTGGTAGCATAATTTAGAGATATAGATACAACAGATGTTTGTTTAAACTAGGGGTAAGCAAACTCTTTCACTAAGAGGCAGTTAGTAAATATTGTAGGCTTTGCAGGCCACATAGTCACTGTCATAACTGCTCAATTCAGCTGCTGTAGCATGAATTACCCACAGACAATACACATACAGATAAGGATGGTTGTGTGGCAGTAACACTATTTATGGACCCTGAAATTTACACTTCACATGATTTTCATGAGTCAAGAAATACTATTCTGCTTGTGAATGTTTTTAAACCACTTAAAAATGTAAAAACTATTTTTAGTTTGTTGGTGATACAAAGTCAGATAACACGCCAGATTTGACCCACAAGCCACAGTTTGAAGAGCTTTGTGCTAAGCCAAAAAACAATTCAAATTTAACAGGACTCAAATCAGACAGAGTATGTTCTCCAATACAGTGGAATTAAAAAAGAAATCAAAAGAAAAAGAAAAATTTGGAACTCCGCAAATATTTGAAAATTAAACAGTACACTTCTATATTACCCATGAGTCAAAGAAGAAATCACAAGCAAAATTAGGAAGTACTATGAACTGAATTATAATGAAATCACAATGCATCAAAATGTATGGGATGAGAGGGCAACACCAAAAATGGTGGAGTGGGGAGCTCCTAGGATCCATCCTTCCACTGAAACGATTAAGCTGGCAAAAACTATAAGAATCAACTTTTTCAGAACTCTAGAATCTAATCAGAAACTTACTACAACCAGGACAGTGCTTAATAAAGAAAAGGGCTGCAAATTTTGTCATTTAAAGAAATCTTATCAGGTCACTGGTTGACAACTGAGATAATGGAATGGAGACTTTAGTGACCATATTTAACCAGGAATACAGTCTGCAAAAAAATAGTTTAGAAAAGCCATTAAACAAATGGATGACTGCAGCCCACAATAAGCAACAACAGCAAACCCTGAGGAAGGGAAGAATACTCTGATTTCCAGAGCCACCATATTACAAAATGCAAAATGCCTACTCTTCAACAAAAAATTATTAGGGATGTAAAGAAACAAGCAAGTATGGTCTATGCACAGAAAGAAAAGGAAATTAACAGAAAGTGTCCCTGAGGAAACCCAGCCAATAGACTTATTAGAAAAATCAACATTCATAAATATGCCAAGAGCTAACAGAAACCATAGGCGAAACTAAAGGAAACCAGGGTAACAGTGTATCAATAAACAGAAAAATCAATGAAGAGATAGAAATTACAAAAAGGAACCAAAGCGGAAAAGTACAATAAATGAAATAAAGAAATCACTGAATTTTAGAGGGGTTCAACTTAAGATTTCAATAGGCAGAAGAAAGAATAAATGACCATGAAGATAGGTAAATTAAGATTATCCAGTGTGAGGAGTGGAAGAGAAAAAAATGAAGAAAAATGAAAAGAGCCTAGGAGACCTACAGACAGCATCAAGTGTACCAATTCATGCAAAATGACAGGTCCAGAAGAAAAGGAGGGAGAGAAAGGGGCATAAAGAATATTTGAAGAAACAATGGTCAATCTACATATCTTAAAAATTCAATGAATCCCAAAGAGAATAAACTCAGAGATCCACACTGAAATGGAGTACAATCAAACTGCTGAAACCCAAGAAAAAAAAGAAAATCTTAAAGCAAGAAAAGAAAAGTAACTCATCATCAGAAACCATAGAGGCCAGAAGGCAGTGGAATGACATAAAGTGCTGAAAGAAAAATGCTGTCAACTAACAAATCTGCATCTGACAAAACTATCTTTCAAAAATAAAGAAAGAGATCAACTTATGGCATTACAGTATGAGGAGTCTGAGTGACCTGCTCCCCACTGAAACTGATGAAAACTATTTAAAAAAAAAAAAACCCACAACCATTTAAAGCCTCTAGAAATGATTGTAAGGACAAATAGCAAATGATGAAATATCTATACAAGAACACCTTCAAAAATTTGCTAAGAAAGGTGAGTCTGTGGCATTTCAACCAAGACCACTCACACTCCCTCCCTCTCTCATCTCAACTCAAGGAGGGGGAGACTCCACTCAAGATTCCTGCAACCAAGAACACAGGGCTCCCTCTCCCCCAAGGTCCCATTCAGAGGGCTTTCTTCCCAGGAGAAACAAAGTAACAGTTTCTCATCCAACCCCCAGCTGCCTGTTGCTAGGGCTGAGTCCTGGGCAAGTGTGGTTGATAGGTAAGGATTCCCTTCTGCTGCCTAGCCCTCACTGGTGGAATGTGGGCTTTAATTGAGTGTGGTGCATGGAGATGACTGGGGCTCTGATCACCCTTGCCTTGGGTTGTGAGGAGAGAGAGTCAAACTGAGAAGACCTCTCCCTGCACCCTCCCCTCCACCAAGCACTCAGCTAATAGAGCAGAACTGTCAGAAAGAAATTTGCCATTGTCCCTAACCCCACCTCCAGAGACCAGGCTCAGAGCTTTTGCTTGAGGGAAGAAGCAGACATTAAAACAGATAGCTGACTTCATTTGCAAGAGCATGGAGAAAGTCAAGCCTAGAGGAGTCCTGAAAAAACAGTGAGGTTGGAGGGACAGGCAATTAGGAGAAGATTCAAAACACAGGCTAAACTGTAGGTCAGTTAGTTTGCAGGAGAGAACTGGAGAATAAAGCAACGGGCAGGAGCCCTCCCGGGGTCAGAACAAATATCAAACACTAATCTCAGAAACCATTCTTTCAAAAGACCCACAATTTGATTGCATTAGTTTTCAGAGTAGTTTATGCCTCAGGGCATTGTGGAAAACAATTAAACAATCAGTTCACAGTAAATGGAGTTTGGCTGCTGGGTGTGGTCAGAGAAAGACAGCCTTAACAAAACCACTATGACCCCACAGTAATTGTGGGCATATTCAAATTGCACCTCTCTAAGGAGCAACATCAGGGGACTAACCTTGTGGGAAAGGAGACTACAATGAAATACCACTTCACACCCACTAGGATGGCTATAATTGGATAAATTAGCCAATTTAGATAACAAGAGTTGGTGAGAATGTGGACAAGTTAGAGCCCTCATACATTGCTGGTGTTAGTGTAAAATGGTGCAGCCACTTTGGAAAAGAGTCTGGCAGTTTCTCAAACAATTAAACATAGAGTTACATATGACCCAGCAATAACACTCTTAAGTATACACCTAGAGAAATGAAAACATGTCTACACAAAAACTTGCACATAAGTGTTTTAGCAGAATTATTCATAATAGCCAAAAGGTGGTAACAATCCAAATGTCCATCAATGGATGAACAGATAAACAAAATGTGGTACTATGGAACGATATTCAGCCATAAATGGAATGAAGTACTGATACATACTACAACATGGATAAACCTTGAAGCATTAGGCTAAGTGAAAGAAGCCAATCACAAAAGACCACATATTATATGATTACATTCATATGAAATGTTCAAAATTAGGAAATCTACAGAGACAAAAAGTAGATTAGTGGTTGCTCAGTGCTGGGGAAGTGGAGTTCCAGGGGGTATGTGGTTATGGCTAAAGCACATGGACTTCTCGGGGTGAGGAAAATGTTCTAAAATTGATTGTGATGATGGCTGCACACATACTAAAAACGATTGATATGTACACTTTAAATGAGTGACTTGTATGGTATGTGAAATTATATTTCAATAAATCTGTCAAGAGAATCGAAAGGAGAGATTAAGACATTCCCAGATAAACAAAAGCTGAGGGAGTTCATTGCTAATAGACGTGCCCTACAAGAACTGCCAAAGGGAGTTCTTCAGGCTAAAATGGAAGGATAATAGTAACTCAAAAGTATATGAAGAACATGGGTAAAGGTAACTACGCAGATAAATATAAAAGCCAGTGTTACTGTATTTTTGGTTTGTAACTCCTCTTATTTCTTTCTATATGACTTTAAAAGAAATGGACAGGCTGATCCTAAAATTCATATGGAATTGCAAGGGGCCCTAAATAGCCAAAACAATCTTGAAAGAGAAGAACAAAGTTGGAGCACTGACACTTCCCAATTTTAAAACTTACTACAATCTACAGTAATCAAAACAATGTGGTACTGACATAAGGATAAGACACAGAGACAAATGGAATAAACTTGAAAGACCATAAATAAACTCATACATCTATAGCCAACTGATCTCGACAGTGGTGCCAAGACCGCTCAATGGGGGAATGAACAGTCTCTTCAACACGCGGCACTGGAACAACTGGCTATGCACATGTAAAAGAATGAAGTTGGACTTCACATCACATACAAAAATTAACTCAAAATGGATCAATAACATAAATATAAGAGTTTAAACCATAGAACACTTAGAAGAATACATAGAAATAAATCATGACCTTGGATTTGGCAAAGAATTCTTAGATTTGACACCAAAAGCACAAACAACAAAATAAAAAATAGATAACTTGGACTTCAAGTTTAAAAAATTTGTACACCAAAGGACATTATCAAGAAAGTGTAAAAAACACCTACAGAATGGGAAAAAATTCTGCAAATCACATGTTAACAGTCTACTATACAGAATATATAAAGAATTCTTACAACTCAACAACAAAAAGACAAACACCACAATTAAAAAATGGGCAAAGGACTTGAATAGATATTTCTGCAAAGAAAATATACAAATGGCCAACAAGTACATGAAAAGATGCCCCAAATCATTAGTCATTAGGGAAATGCACATCCAAACCACAGTGACATACCACTTCAAACACACTAGGATGGTTGTAATTTTTTAAAAAACCAAAACCAGGAAATAACAAGTATTGACAAGGAAGTATCGTAATTCTATGTTTAACTTATGGAGAAATCGCCAAAATATTTTCCACAGTGGCTGCACCATTTTATAGCCCAACAGCAACGTATGAGGGTTCCAATTTCTCTACTTCCTTGCCAACACTTATTTCCTGGCTTTGGTTTTTTTAAAAATTAGATTTTGCCCTCAATTTAGAAGAAATTTCAATTGGCCGCCACTACTGTAATCCAGATAACAGGCACTTAAAAATTCATTTTTTATTGACTTTTCTTTTTTAAATTACTCTTCAAGATTTATAAAAAATAACACATGTCAGAAGAAGTTCATATGTCACAAAAGTTTAAGAAATGCCTGGGGAAAATAACCACTGTTTAAAATAAATAGTTACCTCTGGGGATGAGGGAAGAGAGAGATGCAATCAGGGACGCATACACAAGAACTTCAACTATAATGGTAATGTTTTATTTATTTATTTTTTGATTCGTTGGTGAGAACAGAGGTTCATTGTATTATTCTTTATATGTCTGTATACGTCTTAAGCATTTCATAACATATATAGAAAGCCCCCCAAAAAAGACAAAGAAAAGACAGTTAATCTTACATGCTTTCCTCACCCCCCCACCACCAAAAACATAGGATCATACTAGATAGAGTACTCTGCAACTTACTTTTCTCATAACAATCCATTATAGCATTCTCTAGATCAAACGAGGTAAATGTTTCCACAGCTGCAAAATATTTCATAATATAAATGTCCCACAATTTATTCCTACATTCTCCTATTCATGGATATAGAGGTTGTTTCCAGTTACTTATCACAAAAACAAAGCTGGAAAGGCATCTTTGTACATGTGCCGTTATATACTGGTACTTTTATTTCTGTAGGATGGATTCTAAAAAGTCATACTACTAGTTTCCAGTATTTAGTCAAGTGATATCTGTATTTTTTATTTCCCTAAATCATGCCAGATTACTTTTTCAAAAGGTTGCAGCAATTCATACTCTCCAGCAACTTATGAGTGAGATATGGCCACTTCTTAACTGAAATTTCTTTTAACCATATAAGCATTTAACAATAGATTAGATGTAATTTTTTACTGTCTTCTCCATATAGTAAACACGTTACGCTTAACATAAATTTTTCACCAAGAGATTTAACATGGGAAATCTAGCTCTTTTTTTACTCATTAAGTAATCAAGCTGAGAATTCACAAAATAATGTAGCAATTTTCCCAATGATTACCTGTATACATACATACACAAACACACACCTCTACCTCTGAGATGCTTCCGGAACATATATTAATTATTATATGCCCACAAGTCCTCATTTGGGGTATAGAAAGGTTATCATAAAGGGCATAGAAAAAAAAATTTTAATCTAGCCCATAATGAATGTTACAAACTGATTAGTTTATCAAAACTACAAAGTTTGCACGCGAAAGGCAGCAGGAAGGAAATAAGGAAGAGTAGGCCTAACAGGTAAGGCTGGTCCTGAAAGCGCTCTGGGGAGACAGAATCTTTCCTTTTTGGGCAGCACGGTGTCAATAAAAACCCATGTAAAAAGGAAAACGACCCAGAATCCCTCCTAGGAGCCAGTTTCCGCAACCACCTAGCCTCATCAGTGGTGGTAAGGTGACTAAGGAGAGAGAAACTATTTTCCGATATTTTGAAGAGAGGCGAGACAGAAAAATGAAATACAGGCCGGCTCCTCCCCCCACTCAGGCTGGCCACGCGATCCCCAAGTGCGTAGCCTTGCTAACGGCCACTTTTCTAGCCGATGTGAGGTGCTGCACTCACCACAACACAAAAAATTGGCGAGTTTCTGGACTTTCTTTAGTAGTTTCGTCCTTTGGCAGCCTTTCCACACTTCGTGTGCCGCTAGCACTTGCCTCCTGTGCAAACGCCGCCATCTTAGCTCTTAGATGAGCCCTGGGCGATAAAAGCCTGGTGGGCGTCACAGCCAAATAGGCCCCGCGCCCAGCCGCCGTGCACTACTCAAATGGCTCCGCCGGCAACGTGACCCAGCCGCCCTGCGGCCCCTCCCCCAGTTTTCCTGACCGGTTGCATTTCCTCTCACAGCCGTTCTCTCTGTTGAAATTCCCTCGTTCTTCCTCCTTTTCTTTCCCTTCATTTCTTTTTTCTTTTTCTATCCAAGATTTCTTTTACTTCTGCCCCGACACCTTTCTTCTTTCCACATTCGTAGATGTCTCTCGTTCTCCTCACAAATGTACAGCATTTTATAATAGACAAACCTGTCTTTATGTTATTTTACCAATTTATCACAAAATTATAAGGTAAGCTGAGGACTGATTTTCCCTATTTTATCAATGAGGAAACTAAGACCCAGAGAGATGAACCAATTTCCCAAAAGCTGCAACAGCCAGTAAGTGTTAGAGTGGACAAGAAATTATTTTCACTCCGGTCAGCCCCCCCACCCCCGCCCCGCCCCGCCCCGCCCCGCCCCGCCCGGCCCCTATAGAGGACGGTCTACTTAAACCAACTAATTGAAAAGATGGGAAAACTGAAGACAGAGATGGGAAGGGTTTGGACCTAAATTCATACAGTGAATCAATGACAAAACTGGATTTCAAAACAGGCTGCTTCCTTGTTTAATCTGGTAACAGAAAGCATCTTCATAAAGGAGTTGGGATGCTATTCTTCAGCCTACAAGTCCTTCCTCTTTTAGACTCAGCTCAAGTCCTGACTCATATAAGAAGCCTCTATATTTATCAAAACGAATATCTTTTTTGGTTCCTGTCCATGAGGGAAAATACACTAGCTGGATGCCAGCCCCCAAAACATTAAAAAGAAACAAAAACAAAATGAAAAACCAGGCCGAAACTTGTTTGTGAAGCACTATTTGTGAATGGTGTGGACGGTTAGTGGGAGAAGGTTCATGCTGCACAGTAAGTAGAAGACAAATTAGAGGTCCTAATCCCTTTCCAAAGGTATAGTTTCTTTCTACGGTCTAATGTTATCTCTAGCTTTCTACAAAACTCAGCATAGAACACCTCTTATTGTATTCATTTGCATCATTACTTTTTCTTTCTTTATTTTGATAGTCACACTCAAATAGAGGGTAATGGTAGAGAATTGTGTAAACATCTGGGCCTTGATGTATGGCAATTCCTGTGTGAAACACTGCATGGAGCCAATCTGTGTTGTCAGCAATGAGTGTAGTGAGGTGAAGAGGTCTTAGTTTAAGCTTAAAGTGTGTCATTTCCTGAGGTTTAGACATGTTTGAGCACTTCTTAGTGGTAGGGCAGACACCAGAAGTCAGTTGCAAAAGGAACTGCTGAACTCGAAAGAAAGAATTCATCCTAAGAGAGGAAGGAGTCAGGCAGACAACCTAGAGTAAATGAAGGATCAATTCTGAGTATTGCAGGGGATCTGTGACTTCAATCATTTTTTCCCATCAAGTGGCAATTCTCTTGGTTGTGTTGCCGAACCAAGTGGGCTTGCTTCCTGGTCAGTTAAATAAGACTCTACACCAGTGGAAGTTGTCTCACAAAGTGTATTTGCAGCAAATAGGAGGCCATAAGGAATCATTTCCAAAGTCATGGTATCCCCGAACAAAAGGAAGCAGGAACTTTTATTTCAGTTGGGTAATGAATATTCAAGAGGGAGGGGCGAGTATTTGCTTGCACAGGCTCAGTTGGAGAACATGCTTCCACATAATGAGGCCTAAGCTCCTCCTGGAGAGATCTTTGTATTAAAAATAAGGGCATAGCTCTTGTGGTGAGGCTTAGTCAATTTAAGGATGGTTGGTGCTTACATCTTAAGGGAAAGAAACAACTTGGAAAAATAGTTAATTGCTTCCAAACGCACCTTTGAGTTTCTCCAGGCGGCTAGTTGGTGCCAATTGTACTACAAAATGTATTTATTTTGAGCTAGGTACACAAAATCTCTCTGCAGTGATTTAATGGTAAGTAGAAAGGTGGAGAAAAATGAGTGAAACCTATTGCAGTTTTGCTCTGATGATTCTCAGGACTTTTTCTGTCAGGAACAAATGACTATTTGGATTTTAAAGAAATACATGTAAATAATCAGCAGGAATTGTTAGTCGAACAATAGGTTGTGAAGCTGCTAGTCAATTTTAGGAAAAAAAAAAAAAAAAGCCCTGATGCACTGGTTTTATTTAGTGGTGTTTCAGATTTAAAGGTGCTGGACCAAGAGACCTAGGGGAAGAAAAGCTCTGTTAATTCACCACAAAGGTTGAAACTTTATACCCTTGCCTTCACCCACTCACATTTCCCCTAGTGTACCCGCCTTAATTCTAACCCCAACCCCCCAAGTGCTTCCAGAAAACACCAGAAACAGAGTCTGGTGGTCAGGCTACAATATTTACTCTTCAAGGCTGATCCTCTTGGCTTCCTGGACTACTGGTCCAGTCAGTACCTGTTCCATTTTCTATGAGAGCCCAGTTTTCCTCTTGCATAAGTACTTATTCCAAACGTAAGAAAACTATCTTTTGCAAGGGTATAAAATCCAAATAGGCAAAAGGAGAGTTGGGATTTCACCATCATCTGGCCATATTTAGCAGGTTCTTACTTACAAAGGGCTCTCAGTTGCAGAATTTACAAAGATAATTGCACGGGCAATGACCTCTGGGACAAGAGTTTCTGTTACTTTTGCATTCATAATCTAAGACAAATGAATAACGGACCTATAAATGACAGTCAAAATAATAGATGCATGCAGAGTTAAACTAGAACATATTCATTTGAAACATGAGGGGAGAAAGTACAATTTCATGTGGCAAAAGGGAGATCAGATATAGAAGTTATTCATTCATCAAGAACTTACATGTAAAGAATAGGGCTACACAAGGGGGTGGCAGAGAGTACAAATATGAATGAAACCCAGTATTGGTCCTGAAGGAGATTAGATTCAAGTTGGGGAGGGGAAAATAAGAGGAGTTCTAAAAGAATTATAAGCAGTATCTTTGTATCAGGCACTGTACTAGGTACAAGGTGGGACTAAAAGTGAGGTTTCGGTGTAGGAAGGGAATATGGGGATGAATCCACCATGATTCTTAGCCTCAGGGAATTTACAGACTAGTGGGGAAAAATAAAACATAAAGGTTGGGTAATATTTTTTATTAAGGGACTCAAGAAAATGAAAAAGTATTTAATACATACATTTCAACACCTAAAATGATTTATAAACTCATACATTTTGGAAGGCACTGTACTAAGTGTTGTAGAGAATGGGAAGAACAACAACAACAACAAAAAGAGATCTATGAATGTACTGCTAACCAATGATGGCAATATATTAGAATGAAAGCTATATCATAAGACATATGTAATCAAACTGCTTACACTATGTGTAAAGTTGACCTGTCCTCTCTTTTTTTATTGCAATATAATCCACAAACCATAATATTCACCATTTCAAAGAGTATGATTCAGTGGTTGTTAGTATACTCACAGATTTGTGTAATCTCATCACTATCTAATTTCAGAACATTTTCATCACTCCAAAAAGAAACCCCGTACCCATTATCACTCATTCCCTCTTCCCCCAGACAAGTCCCTGGCAAATACTGATTTATTTTTTCTGTATGGATCTACCTCTTTTGAATATTTCATATAAATTAAATCATACAATAGGTGGCCTTTTGTGACTGGCTTCTTTTACTTAGCATAATATTTTCAAGGTTCATGCATGTTATAGCATGTATCAGTATTGCATTCCTTTTTATGATTAAATAATATCCCATTGTATGTATATACAATACATTGTTTATCCAATATTCATGTTTGAGTTGTTTCCACTTTTTGGCTGTTATGAATAATGCTGCTATGAACATTCATGTACAAGTTTTTGTGTGGACATATATTTTCAGTTCTCTTGGGAATATACTTAGGAGTGGAATTGCTGGGTAATATGGTAACTCTATGTTGAACCCTTTGAAGAATTGCCAAACTGTTTTCCAAGGCCCTGCACCATTTTACATTCCCACCAGCAATGTATCAGGGCTCCAGTTTCTCCACATCCTCACCAACATTTGTCATTTTAATTATAGCCAGCCTAGCAGGTGAAGTAGCATCTCAGTGTGCTTTTGATTTGCATTTCTCTGATGGCTAATAACGTAGAGCATCTTTTTATGTGCTTATTGGTGTTTTGTATATCTTCTTTGGAGAAACGTCTATTCAAATCCTTTGCCCATTTTTCGATTGGTTATTGGTCTTTTACTGTTGAGTTGTAAGAGTTTTGTATATATTCTGGATACATGTCCATTATCAGATATATGGTTTAAAAATATTTTCTCCTATTCTATGGTTTTTTTCAATTTCTTCATGTGTCTTTTAAAGCACAAAAGCTTTTGATTTTGATTAAGTATAATTTATCTGTTTTTTCTTTTGTTCCTTGGGCTTTTGATGTCATATCTAAGAAACCATCACCTAACCTAAGGGCATGAAGATTTCACCTAAGTTTTCTTCTAAGAGTTTTATAATTTTAGCACCTACACTTAGATCTTTGATCTAGTTTGAGTTAATTTTTGTATATTGTGGGAAATAGGGATCTAACTTTTTTCTTTTGTATGTGAATATTCGGTTGTCTTAGCACCATATGTTTAAAAGACTAATCTTTCTTTTTCAAAAATTAGTTGACCATAAATGTAGAGTTTATTTCTTTTTTTATTTTATTTTTATTTTTTTAATTTTATTTATTTATTTTTTTCCCCCAAAGCCCCAGTAGATAGTTGTACGTCATCGCTGCACATCCTTCTAGTTGCTGTATGTGGGACGCGGCCTCAGCATGGCCCGAGAAGCAGTGCGTCGGTGCGTGCCCGGGATCCGAACCCAGGCCGCCAGCAGCGGAGCGTGCACACTTAACCACTAAGCCACGGGGCCGGCCCTAGAGTTTATTTCTGAACTCTCAATTCTATCCCATTGATTTATATGTCTAATATTTTGCCAGTACCACAAGTCTTAATTATTGTAACTTTGAAGTAAGTCTTGGAATCAAGAAGTGTGAGTGCTACAACTTTACTCCTTTTTTCTGGATTGTTTTAGCTATTCCAGTCCCTTGATAGTTCTGTATGAATTTTAGGATCAACTTGACAATTTTTGAAATAATGAAGCTGGGATTTTGATAGGAATTGTGTTGAATGTGTAGAAAATTTGAGGGAGTGTTGACATCTTAACAATATTAAGTCTTCCAATCCATGAACACAGAATGGATGTTTTCTCATTTACTTAGTTCTTCTTAAATGTTTTTCAATGACATTTTGTACTTTTCTATGTACAAATTTTGTGCTTTTTTGTTAAATTTATTCCTAAGTGTTTTTGATGCTATTTTAAATGGAAGTATTTTCTTAGTTTCATTTTCAGATTTTTCATTGCAAGTGTATAAAAATACAACTGGTTTTTGTGTATTGGTTTTGTATTGTGCAACCTTATTAAAGTTGTTTAATAATTATGGTTCTAGTAGTTTTTTACGGATTCCTTAGGATTTTCTGTATACGGGATTATGTCATTTGAAAGTAGATATAGTTTTACTTCTCTCTTAATCTGAGCGACTTCTATTTCTTTTTCTTGCCTAATTGCCCTGGACAGAACCTCCACTACGAGGCTGAATAGAAGTGGTAGGAGCAACCATCCTTGGCTTGATCCTGATCTCAGGAAGAAAGCATTTTCATAGGTGCTTTATTAGCTTCCTATTGCCACTATAACAAATTACTGCAAAGTTAGTGACTAAAAATAACACAAATTTATTCTCTTAACGCTTCTGAGGTCAGAAATCTGAAAACAGTTTCACTTAGTTAAAATCCAGGTTTCAGTGGGCCTGTGCTCCTTCTGGAGGCTCTAGGAGAGAATCTGTTTCCTTGCATTTTCTTGCTTCTAGAGGCTGCAAACATCCCTTGGCTTATGAGCCCCTTCCTCCATCTTCAAATCCATGTAGCATCATCTCTAATCTCTCACCTCTGCTTCCCACCTCTCATCTTCTCTCTTTGACTCTGATCCCCTGCCTCCTTCTTATAAGGAACCTTGTGATTACATTGGGCTCAACCAAATAATCCAGCATAATCTCCCCCTTCTCAAGATCTTAATAATATCTGTGAAGTCTCTTTTACCATGTAAGGTAACATGTTCGCAGGTTCTGAAGATTAGGACAGGGGCCATTAGTCAGCCTACCAAAGATGCTGTTTTTCAGTTTGAGTAAGGTCCCTTCTATTCCTCCTTTGTTGAGTGTTTTCTTTTTTTCATGAAAGGGTTTGGATTTTGTTAAAGGTTTTTTCTACATCTGTTAAGATGATCATGTGGTTTTTGTGCTCTATGCTATTAATAGGGTGATTGATTTTCATATGTTGAACCAACCTAGCACTCCTGCAATAAATCCCACTTGGTCATGATGTTTAATCCTTTTCATATGTTTCCACGTTCAGTTTCATAGTATTTTGTTGAAGATTTTTGTGTCTATATTCATAAGAGCTATTGGTCTGTAGTTTTCATTTCTCATAATGTCTTTGTCTGGTTTTGGTATCAGGGTAATTCTGGTCTCAGAGAATGAGTTGGAAATTGTTCCCTCCTCTTCTATTTTTTGGAAGAGTTTATGAAGGACTGTTAATTCTTCTTTAAACATTTGGTAGAATTGACTAGTGAAGCCATCTGGGCCTGGGCTTCTCCTTATTGACTTTTCTTTGATTACTAATTCTATCTCTTCACTTTTAAAGGTCTATTCAGATTTTCTATTTCTTTTTGAGTCAGTTGTTGACAGTTTGTGTTGTTTTAATTTTGCATGCTACTTAAAACTATTTCAGATGAAATTTCTACAGTATTTAAGTCATCAGAATATTTATGAGCCAAGTCATTGGCTGCTTTTTGTAAGTCAGATTTGTAGAAAATAACTTTTCTCTGGTTAAAAATGAAAATTGTGAGAGCACCTCATTGAATTTTTCATATCTCCACTTTAAATGTGAAATTAGGACATCTATAATTTTCTTAATTTCTATTTGATATGCATTTTCTCCATAATAATTTATGCTCTCATCTGGTGATTTGATTCTTAATGAGCAAATTGCTCCCCGTCTCCTCCATTCTCTTTCCTGGCAGCCTCTCTCCACACATACACATATTTATATCCAAATGAAATCAATTTTTACTGAAGATCAAGGGTAGTCTTTAAAAGTTGTGAAAGGCAGTCACAAAAAGATACCTTGAGGTATGTGGATGGGAATTCCCAATGACTTCTTCTTACTATTTCCCATTTGGAGATAAAGAGATCTGAATTTGGCCTAGTCCCTGCCCTCAAATAACCCTAGTTGTCCAATCAAATATCTCCCCGGGGCCAGAGAAGTAACATATATGACTTAAGTCACCAGACAAAAAACAGTAGGGAGTTGTAGAGATTGTGGGCAACTAGAAAATGCATGCTCCATATGATGAAATTTTTATTTAAAAATTGACGCAACAGTGAACCTGAACACTAAACCTCAAAAGACCTGTCCACTTACCCAAAAGATTACCCTAAAAAGGCACTTGGTTGCTCTTTCATCTCTTTCTTGGCTGACTGGCACCCACCCAGCCTAATCTCTTTCCAATTCTCTACAAATTTTCCACTTAAAGAAAGTGGAGCCTGGCAGGGGCAGTGAGGACCATACTGGATAGGGAAACTGGAAACCTGGGTTTTAGCTCCAGCTCTGACCCTGACTTCCCACATGCCTATTCCCAAGTACCCTATCCTGAATATCCTGCCCAGCAAATGATAGTATGTCTTTGAGCCTCAGTTTCCTTAACTATAAAGTAAAGGACTTGAAGAACAAAGCTGGAGGTATCACACTCCCTGATTTCAAAATTTACTAGAAAGCTATAGTAATCAAAACAGCATGGCACTGGCACAAAAACAGGCACACAGATCAATGGGACAGTATTGAAAGCCCAGAAATAAACTCACACACCTATGGACAGCTAATTTTCGACAAGGGAGCTAAGAACATACAATGGAGAAAGGAAAGTCTCTTCAATAAATGGTGTTGGGAAAACTGGACAGCCACACGCAAAAGAATGAAAGTAGACCATTATCTTATATCATACACAAAAATTAACTCAAAATGGATTAAAAACTTGAATGTAAGACCTGAAACCATAAAAAATTTAGAAGGAAACGTAGGCAGCATGATCTTTTACATTGGTCTTAGCAGCATATTTTCAAGAACCATGTCTGACTGGGCAAGGGAAATAATAGAAAAAATAAACAAATGGGCCTAAATCAAACTAAAAAGCTTCTGCACAGCAAAAGAAACCATCAACAAAATGAAAAGACAACCTAACAATTGGGAGGAGATATTTGAAAGCCATATATCTGATAAGGGGTTAATACCCAAAATATATAAAGAACACATACATCTCAACAACAAAAACACTAACAATCCAATTAAAAAATGGGCAAAAGATGTGAACAGACATTTTTGCAAAGAAGATATACAGACAACAGGCACATGAAAAGATATTCAGCATCACTAATTATTAGGGAAATGCAAATAAAAACTATCATGTCACGCCCGTCAGAATGGCTATAATTAAGAAGACAAGAAATAACAAGTGTTGGAGAGGATGTGGAGAGAAAGAGACTCTTCTACACTGCTGGTGTGAGTGAAAACTGGTACAGCCACTATGGAAAACAGTATGGAGACTCCTCAAAAAATTAAGAATAAAACTACCATACGATCAAGCTATTCCACTGCTGGGTGTTTATCCAAAGAACATGAAAACATGAATGCTTCAAGATATATGCACCCCTATGTTCACTGTAGCATTATTCACAATAGCCAAGACTTGGAAGCAACCTAGGTGCCCATCAAAGGACCAATGGATAAAGAAGATGTGGTATATATATACACACAATGGAATACTACTCAGCCATAAAAAAGGATGAAATCTGGCCATTTGGGACAACATGGATGGACCTTGAGGGTATTATGCTAAGCGAAATAAGTCAGGGAGAAAGTCAAATACTGTATGATCTCACTCATAAATAGAAGATAAAAACAACAACAAACAAACACACAGAGAGATTGGATTGGTGCTTACCAGAGAGGAATGGGGATGGAGGAGGGCGAAAGGGGTGATTAGGCACATATTTATGGCGATGGATTGTAATTAGTCTTTGGGTTGTGAACATGATGTAATCTACACAGAAATCTAAATATAATGAGGTACACCTGAAATTTATATAACGTTATAAACCAATGTTACCACAATAAAAAAAGAAGAAGAGAAAGAAAGAATAAATAAATAAATAAATAAAATAAAGGACTTGAATTCTGATCCCTAAATGCTCTTCAGCTGGGACATTCTGTATTTAAGTTTGGGATGAGGAAGATGGAGTACTGATAGTTCATTTTTTGTTACCGATGCCCAGCATTCCTTCCTGGCCTTCATCCTGGGAACAGCTCAACTTAACTTTGGACTGGCTCAGAGTCAGAGGAGTCAGCTTTCACTGGATAAAAAGTTTTTTCCTCTCTACTTTGCCATCAGTCAGAGAAGAGGGCTACCCTTGCAGGAGGAGACCAATCAATACGTCCTTGATCCCTTGCCACTGCAAGCAAGGGAGAGGGATTGGATACAGGAGGTGAAAGCAAAGAAGTGACACTTGAGGAAATTAGTGGTGGTGACAGCTGCAAAGATCTCTGAGAGATCTTTGGCCTTTGGCCCCTTTTGCTCTGCAGACATGTGGCCCATATCCACCTCAGCCATGTCCTAGTTTTCTATCAACTTTCACCTGGTGCCTGGATAGCCCGCCCAGCAGGAGCATCAAGATGGTAGTGTTGAGGGGAAGCCAGGTAGGGATTGCCTTGTGAGTATGTGTGTTTGGGGTAGGGGGACAGAGGGCTGTGGAATCTGGGGTCACCTCTCCTCACCACACAGTGGACAACTGAGAGGTCTGGCTGATGTGAGGAGGCTATGAGAGGGGAGGGAAAGGAATTTCACTGAGAAGGATGCCTCCAGTCGGGTTGAAGGGAGTGGTGAGTTTCCAGAGCCTGTGGATAGGTCTATTTGTGCAGGAAACACAGAGAGGTGGGGGTTTGGGACTGAAAGAGGGGACTTAGGTATTTGAGCCTGGTCCAAGGGGCAGTAGCTCTGGGACATGGAGTAGCAGCCCCTCCTCTCCAAATTCACTCAGCAGGTGGCTCAGCTGCCTAGGGGAAAGAAGGCTGCAACTCAGCAGTGCTCTCCATCCCTAGGCACCCTCTCCCCACAGAGGGGAGATGTGTGGCTTTTCCTACTGCTTCTGTCACTTGCCTTGCTCTCCTTTTGCTCTCTCCTGGGGCTTGGCTAAGAAATTTTTAGGAAAATCACCATTCTCCAAGACTTGCCTGTCTTATGAAGGAACAAAGTTCTACCCAGGATCAAACAAGTCAATCCTTAAACCCAAGAAACTGTCCCCACTCCAAGGGCTCCTGCAGAGAGAAGTCAAGAGGATGGTAGGGTAGCATAAGGTGTTGTCTTTACCTTGTAGAGCTCTGGTGATCAGCTTCCTCACTCACCATTTCAATGGAGAATATGAAGCCAATACTGGTGAGTGTAGCTCCAGAGGCTCTTCTCACCACTGCCCTCCTCAAAAAATAGGGAACAGATGCCTTGTGGAGAAATAAGAACTCCCTTTAGTTCCTTCTCCACCTCTCCCCACTCCCCATCCTGGAATTTCTCCAATTTATTACCATTCTTTCTCTTCAGCCTTTGTCTCTTTCCTTCAGATGAGGGCAAAGCATCAAAAGAGGTGAGGCATTCAAGCCTGAACCTTCTAAGAGAGGAGCAGTCTCCCCAGATCTCCATAGGCCTCCTTCTCCCGGAAAATTCATCCAATGATTTGAAGTTAGAGGAGAAAAATCTCCTGAGAGAGTAAGGGTAAGGCTAGGCAAACGTATACTTTTTCAGTCAGAATGGGCTGTCTAGGAAAGCCACGGTATATACATGTGTATGTATATATACACACACATACACAGTTTTCCCCTCTGTGTGTGTCTCTATCTGCTGTGTGTGAATATGTATGTAATGTGTATATATGTGTGTATTTAAAGTATAGTGTATGTGGTTATGAGACAAGAATTTTAAACTAAGTTGCACATAGCATTGCTTTCCTGGCACTCTAGGAGTTATGCCAATCATTTTTCCAGGAAGTAATTAAATGGCTCCAAGAATTATTTTTCTCAGATTTTCTAGGATGGTACCATGGCAAGCTGGCAGAAGATGTGCTAGCATTGCCAAGAGCCAAGAGAGGTGCTGTGCTGGAAGCCCCAAGTGCGGTGAGTGGTAGGCTCACTGCAGCCAAGCTCAACCAACACTCTCTCTTATGAAGGCTTTCTCCTTTGGATCTTTGCTCTGGTCTGATTACAGCAGCAAGATCCACTGAATTTTCTGTGACAGATCCATGGGTAGCTCAATTATTTAGAGGCCATTTTGAGAAGTATCAGCCTAGACCTTACATCCCCAGGGGATAGCCAGGTGTCCACCCATAAGACCAGACGAAAGACAAGATGTTGGTGGCACTGGGTAGGAAAGGAGAAGTAAGCCTTCAGAAAAATTAGAAAGGAAGTGAAGCTGAATCCTTGTATCTCTCCTTTCCAGGGAGATGCATCCCTCTCGGGCACCCTGTCCACCCCCATCCCAACTTCCTCATCTGACATCTAAAACCTGACCCATTTCCTGGCTATTGATAAATGGATTGTGGGCCATTTTCCCACTTAGACAGCTATTTCAGTTCTGAAGGCTCTTAGAGATTCTGTGTCCAGCTCTCTCAATTTTCATCTGGCAAACTGAGTTCCATAATATGGAAGTGATTTGCCCAAAGTCACACAGCAAGTCGTAGGACTGGAAATGTCTCCTGATTCCTTGACCCATGTTTTCTACTACAACGCAGTGAATTTTGATCTCTGTTCTGTTTCTTAGGTGCCTTATATTCCTGTTGGCTTTCCAGGGATGGAGAACAGTTCTATTTCCAGGTTCAGGATACTCCCTTTTTGTCTTTACACATAAGAGCTAATTTTACTAGTCTCCTCATTGGTTTACTTGTATGTATGTCACACTGGCTCCAACAAAATTCATTCCCTTGTCAAGGTCCCAAGTGCCCAGTATGAGGAGGGAAAGGGACTTCTCAGTGGCAACCTGGGCGAGGGACTCTGCCCTATATAACTCTTCCCATGGTTTGATTCCCTAGGGATTTAATGGACTGGCCCCTGGAAGAACAACTGGTTCTGAAACTACAAAAAGTGTGATAGTCAGTTGAAAGCCACACATAGAGGCCCAGATACCTCAATATTAAGGCTGAGAACTGAGCAGTAAGGTGAGGTATTCTAGATGGGGAGCAGGAGATATTTTCTGTTTGAAACTTCCTTCGCATTGCTTATCCTTTATGCCTGTCATACAAAGTGTAAAAATGGTGCACCTCATTTTACAAAAGACAAAATAAGCTCCAAGAGAGTTTCAGTATATTGTCCACAGGCACATAATGTAATTACAATTCCTATTGAATCCCAATTTACTTCACACTTCCCTCCAGGCTTACCTCCTAATTTACTCATTACTCATTAACCAAAAAAGGTTGAGATGCATGTCTGAATGTTTGTTCTACCAGCCTTGACTTCTATTTCTCCAGCTATTTTTTCACTTGGCTTGAGTAGGTGGGTCATAATTTTCATCAAAAGACCTTTGATTGTTCCTTAGTCTCTAATGGCACAACCCTGATTTTAGCAAACAATGCCACTTCTAAATGAGACCTGGAGAAGAAATGAGGAAGTGGGAAGATGGAAGGAAAGGAGACTGAATTTGGAATGTGTTTATCTTTCTTCTTAGACTGAACTTTTTCTGATAAAGAGAAAAATTGCTACTCAGGTCAGCTCCCACATAGGGCTAGAGATTTGGGACTGTGCAATGGGGAAAGTAAAGGATGAGAAAAGATAGGGAAGAAAAGAGGCATGAGTGAACATCAGGAATAGGTGAGTGTGGGGAGTAGCAGGGTCCAAGTAGCAGAGTAGAATGATAGGAACTAGTGCTGAAGCGAGTGTTAGGAGTAGAAGGGGAGGTAGGGAGCAAGGAGAGAGAAGTGTTGAGGGAGAAGCTCTAAGGTTTTAGTCCCACAGCAAGCGCTGCACGTTTGAGCCACTGCAGTTCAGAAGTATGTGTGTTCGTGTGTGTGTGTGTGTGTGTGTGTTTGTGTGTATGTGTGTGGACCAGTTCAATGGCTGGCATCCTAGAATTCAGAGGTGATTGCTGGCACACTCAGAAATGAATCTCTATTCAGATGTTTTTCCAAGAAGCAAAACAAGAGAAAATGAGTTAAATGGATCTTTGCAGTTTTTGAATAGAGATTTCTACTTGGGATTTGCCCCAAGAACTTCCAAAATGGTGCACAGCTGATCAGAGTATTTGTGGTGGAAAATATTCCATTAGTAAATGTAGCCCCAAGGACTTTGCAGAGAGGAAGTTGTTCAGTGCTTGATCAGAGCAGCAGCTACCTCTCACCTCCCTCAGCCAAGGACTTGGGAGGTTGAGAGTAGGCAAAATCATGGAATATGGACGTGTCAGGTACTTTTCTTCTTTAATGTGGTAAGGAAGGATAAACTCACCATTGTCTTATCAATAGATTTTCTTCTCCCCACTATTCCCACCCAGGATGCCCCTACCTTCAGCTCTACTATTCCAACTCAGGTCTCTGGACATATTTGCCTATAAGAGCTCCAGGCCAGCATCATGCTGCTTCAGGGTCTCCTCCTATAAACCGAACTCTCTCTGGAGCCCAACCATATGTCATTCTGCTTCTCCTCCCTACCTTCTTTTATTTATGCAGGAGAACATTAATGTTCTCATCTTCCCTAAGCAAATCAATTGTTCCCTCTCCTGGGCTCATGGCTTTGTCTGTGTCTACTCTGTCACTGACTATGAAAGCTACCACCTCATATACCCCCTGTTCCAGAATAGTCACTTGATTGACCTGAGCCCCAACATCCCCATGCCACTGGTAGCCAACAAAGGTGACCTGCTATGGAATCACAAGTTGTCATCAGAAGAGACTGTGCAGCTTCCCAGTGACTTGGATAGCATTTACTCTAAGCTCTATGCCAGGGAGTATGTTTGATACCTTCCAGAAGCTATGTCATGAGGTGGACCACAGGCATATTCAGCCTGGTGACAGGGCCAACAACAGAGCTCAGGTCAGTGGGGGAGGGGGCAGCACCAACAGTGTGAACAGCAGCAATAGGGGCAATGGGGAAAAACACAGGAGGTGGCTCCTTTCTCTCTCCAAGTCTCCCAACAAACAAGCAGGCCCTGACCTCTAAGAGCAGGGCATCTACTACCCATACCTGAAGAGTCAGAAATGGTGAGCTGAGAATTGAAGCATTTTTGTTTCTCTTCCTGTGTTACTGAATGTCTTGATTTCTAAGTTTGTGGTTTTCTGCTCTTATTGGTTATTTCTTATGGAAGCAGAAGCTCTCTGAGAAGATCCATCCCTTCATACCACCTGATAGCCTCTCCATCAGACCACATCTGTCCTTAGCTTGGAAAAGGTAGAATTGGGTACCCTGAAATTGTCAGTACTGCTCAGTACTTCAGGGAACACCTTACTTGTGGTTGGTCTTTAGGTCTTTCGTTGCTCCTCTCCATCTTATTCATTTATTTTTAAAGTCAAAGATATGACCTTGCTTCTGAGATTTCATTTGAGTTCCTCTTCTTTTCCTCAAGGTGATTCCAGGGGTCTCCTCTCCCAAACTGGTAAACAACTCAGTGTCATGGTCTAATGCTTCTGAACTCATGTTTTCCCCATTCCCCCAAACCTCTGTTGTATTTTCTTGCTTCTGTTTCTTAGCTGTTTTTCTCCTGCCTACCACTCCTCCCATTTTAGATTCTATGGGATATGCATGATAAAATGAAGAGGAAAGCTAAATGCAAGGCAGCATATTGATATCATTCTCTAGCGTGGTAACAGATGAATTTCTGTAAATGTGTGTATGTGTGTGCATTTACGTAAAGTAGTGTTTGGCTCCTAAATTTCAATATTTTCTCAGATAAGTGGATGCCAGAGGAGGAGTCACATTAAATGGCAAATACATCTTGTTTTTCAGTAAAATACATTATATCTTGACCACTATTTTTTTAGTGAGGCTGTCAGTTTGACTGAAGTGCTGTTTTAATGGAAACTCATAAAATCTCCATTCCTGGTAAAAAATAAGAAGGGAAAGATACTGAATAGGGTCCATTTATTTATTAAAGAGCTCCTGCTCTGTGCCAGCCACTGGGACTGGAACCAAGGATACGTTCATACATGAATAAGCCATAGCCCCTGCTTTCAAAGATACAGCACTGCAAGCATCCTAGGAGAACTAAAACAATACTAGAAAAGTTGAGAGAAGGAAACAATCACCCATGACGTGGTCATCAGAGAATACTACAAGGAGGAAGTAAGACTTGAATTGGATTTTATATTGAAATGAGAGGGAGCACATTTCATGTAAAAGCATAGAGGTGGGAAGATGCAAGGTTTGGCTAAAGTAGAAAGCACATATATGTGGAAAGTGGGTGATAGGTGAAAAAGGTAGAAAGAGCATAAGCTGGAGACTCAGAGCCCCAAGGCCTGTCTTATTCATGTGGCAGGTCCTGGTTAGACAGGCCCTAAGGCTTTATCTTTATCAACATAAATCTTTGTCCAGCTCAGACAGGTGACAGAAACTGCCCCTTGGCATGACCTGAGGGAGGGGAATATGTAGGGGTGAGGAGAGGGTAAGGAAGAAAGGTATCAGCATGCAAGAGGACACCTGATCTGGGCTAGTTGATAAACTGATTGGAGCCTAGAGTTCTGAAAACTAGAATGGGAGCAGGGGCTTAGAGGCAAAAGAAACACAAATTTTCTCAGTGCTATACAGAAATGGAAGCAGCAAAGAAGATAGTCTAAGGGGTAATGGAAAAAATCACTGTTCTGGCTCTGCCAGAACTTGCTGCATGACCCTGGGAAGGGTGTTGCTCCTACCTTGGTTTCAGTTTCCCCATCTGTGAAAGGAAAGAGGAATTTATTCAGTAATCATTACGATACCTTCCAGTTTTGACATTTTATTCTTTATAATTCTATGATTGCATGTGATACCAGAATGGCCACTACTGCAATCCCAATGGTGAGGTGAGCCATGGGTCTGTGAAGGGTAGAAGGTATGACTAGGTTTTGTTCTTTGTTGTCAGGTGAGTAGTCAGAAGTTTTTGGGAATGGCTTGAGCATTAGGGCGTACAGAAATGAAAAACAGTGGCTTCAGAACTAGCAGTTCCCTGATCTTGCCAACACAGTACCCAAAGGAAGGGCTCACTTTCTTGTTTTCCTTTTATTTGAGCCTCAGAGTCTAGTATCTGACTTTGAATTTTTATGCTGTTGGATAGCTGGAGCCCAGAGTTGTGATGGAGGCTGAGCCTGTCTACAAAGAGAGTATAGGATGGGATGGAGCAGCCCAGAAAGGCCCCCATTCCCTGATGCCTGAAATCTCTTTTACAGGCAACAAAGCCTTCCATTCCCTTATCATATAAGGCTAATGTCAAAAGAATCTTTCCTGAAACACTGCTTGAAGAGAGAGATGGGTACAAGATGTTGGGGTCTGTGGGGCTCAAGGGGCAGGGAGCACCACAGAGGGGGCCAACAAGCTCAGAAATGAAAGTGTCTGTGCGCTAAGTCAAACATCAAGTTAAAAATCTAGCCCTGGTCCTCTCTGTGATCCAATCAATCCCTCTACTTGTTATAACAAGTCGATGGAGAGTTATCTGACTTCAGCATGATCCCCAGAACCAGATGGATCTGGTATATCATCCTAGGTCAGCCCTACATATGGGAGGAATAAGCAGCCACATATACGACACCTATGTTTGGGATTTCATCTCAATCAGGTTTTGCCAAATGCAAATATTTTATCTGAGAGTGGTGGACAAACTTATTAATTAATGCTTAGTCATCAAAATCTTAGCTCTATTCAAATTCTCTGACTTGGTTGGAGGAAGTGGGGCAGAAAGGGAAGATACAATTTAATAGGGGAGTTGGGGCTGAAGAAATGTCTGAAAGGTTCTGAAACATGGGGCACTGGCTGGGTTGGATAGTATGCCAGAGTGCAAAATGGCATGAGGGAGGGAAGGGTTCCCCCCAGGCAATAAAGGAAGAACTTATTTCTTTTTGCATAACATTATAGTTAATTTTGTAGACTGTTTTCCCAGCTGGGCTGAGAGCAACTTGAGGTTCTAGTATGCTCGTGGCTATTTCCACCAAGTGTCTAATATGTTATCTCAAAGTGCTGCTCCTGAATTAGGAGATAAACTTCTGAGAGCCAGTCATGAATATGTTTCATGGACTAAGGAGCTTGTACTTCATCTTGTAGGCAGGCTTGGAAATGGCTACTTCTCTTCCTAGAGGTGCTTATTACCATCTACTCTCTGTCAGATTTTAACCTCCTGGGCCCTCCTCATTCATCTATGATCTGAATTAAGGTAATAAGAGTAGGACTAGAAGGGAAAAGTGACCACAAGAGAAGTCAGAAACCTCCTACCTGGTATCTCTACTTCCAATCAGTCATCTTAACAGAACTGCCAGATTGTTCACCCCAAGCGCTAAAATCTGCTGATAAAAAACTCTTCAATAGAAATGGATAAATTCTTAGACTCACACAACCTCTCAAAACTGAATCAAGAAGAAATAGAGAACCTGAACAGACCAATCACAAGTAAAGAGATTGAAACAGTAATCAAAAACCTCCCAAAGAATAAAAGTCCTGGACCAGATGGCTTCTCTGGATGATTTTACCAAACATTCAAAGAAGATTTAATACGTTTCCTTCTCAAACTATTTCAAAGAATTGAGGAAGATGGGACACTTCACAACACATTCTATGAGGCCAACATCACCCTGATACCAAAGCCAGACAAAGGTAATACTAAGAAGGAAAACTACAGACCACTATCCCTGATGAATATAGATGCAAAAATCCTCAACAAAATGTTGGCAAACCGAATACAGCAATACACTAAAAAGATCATACACCCTGATCAAGTGGGATTTATACGAGGGACACGGGGATGGTTCAACATCTGCAAATCAATCAATGTGATACACCACATAAACAAAACGAGGAATAAAAACCGTACAATCATCTCAATAGATGCAGAGAAGGCATTTGACAAGACCCAACATCCATTTAGGATAAAATGGGTATAGAAGGAAAGTACCTCAACATAATAGAGGCCATATATGACAAACCCACAGCCAACATCATACTCAATGGGGAAAAACTGAAAGCCATCCCTCTGAAAACAGGAACAAGACAAGGGTGCCCACTCACACCACTCTTATTCAACACAGTCCTGGAAGTTCTGGCCAGAGCAATTAGGCAAGAAAAAGGAATAAAAGGAATACAAATAGGCAACGAAGAAGTGAAACTCTTGCTGCTTGCAGATGACATGATCATATATATAGAAAATCTTACAGAATCCATTGGAAAACTATTAGAAATAATCAACAACTATAGCAAAGTTGCAGGGTACAAAATCAACTTATAGAAATCAGTTGCATTTCTATATACCAACAACGAACTAACAGAAAGAGAGCTCAAGAAGACAATCCCATTTACAATTGCAACAAAAAGAATAAAATATCTGGGAATAAATTTGACCAAGAAAGTGAAAGACCTATACAATGAAAACTATAAGACATTATTGAGTGAAATCAATGATGACATAAAGAAATGGAAAAATATTCCATGCTCTTGGATTGGAAGACTAAATATAGTTAAAATGTAAATACTACCTAAAGCAATCTACAGATTCAATGCAATCCAAATCAGAATCCCAAGGGCATTTTTCATAGAAATAGAACAAAGAATACTAAAATTCATATCCAGCTATTCCACTGCTGGGTATTTATCCAAAGAACTTGAAAACACCAATGCGTAAAGATACATGCACCCCTGTGTTCATTGCACCATTATTCACAATAGCCAAGACTTGGAAGCAACCTAAGTGCCCATCAAGGGACGAATGGATAAAGAAGATGTGGTATATATACACAATGGAATACTACTCAGCCATAAGAAAGAATGAAATCCAGCCATTTGTGACAACATGGATGGACATTGAGGGTATTATGTAAAGTGAAATAAGTCAGAGGGAGAAGGTCAAATACCGTATGATTTCCTTCATTAAGTAGTAGATAATAACAACAACAAGCACACACATAGAGACAGAGATTGGATTGGTGGTTACCAGAGGGGAAGGGGGGAGGGAGGAGGGCGAAAGGGATAATTCGGCACAAGTGTGTGGTGATGGGTTGTAGTTAGTATTTGGGTGGTGAACATGATGTACTCTATGCAGAAATAGAAGTATAATGATGTACACTTGAAACTTATACAATGTTATAAACCAATGTTACTGCAATAAACAAAAATAAAAAAATAAAAAAAAATTGTCACAAAAAAAAATTCATATGGGGAAACAAAAGACCCCAAATAGCTAAAGCAATCCTGAGAAAAAAGAACAAAGCTGGAGGCATCACAATCCCTGACTTCAAAACACACTACAAAGTGATAGTAATCAAAACAGCATGGTACTAGTACAAAAACAGACACACAGATCAATGGAACAGAATTGAAAGCCCAGAAATAAAACCTCACATCTACGGACAGCTAATCTTTGACAAAAGAGTTAAGAACATGCAATGGAAAAAGGAAAGTCTCTTCGATAAATGGTGCTGGGAAAACTGGACAGCCACTTGCAAAAGAATGAAAGTAGACCATCTCCTTTCGCCATACACAAAAATTAACTCAAAATGATTCAAAGACCTGAAGGTGAGACCTGAAACTATAAAACTCATGGAAGAAAATACAAGCAGTACACTATTCGTCATCAGCCATAAAGGGATCTTTTCGAATTCCATGTCTACTCAGACAAGGGGAACAAAAGAAAAAATAAACAAGTGGGACTTCATCAGATTAAAGAGCTTCTACAAAGCAAATGAAACCAGGATCAAAATGAACAGGCAACCCACCAGCTGGGAAAAAATATTTGCAAACCATATATCCAACAAGGGATTAATCTCCATAATATGTAAAGAACTCATGCAACTGAACAACAACAAAAATAAACAACTAGATCAAAAAATGGGCAGAGGAAATGAACAAACACTTCTCCAAAGAAGATATACAGATGGCCAATAGGCACATGAAAAGATGCTCAACATCATTAATCATCAGGGAAATGCAAATCAAAACCACACCAAGGTATCATCTTACACCCGTTAGAATGGCTATAATCACCAAGACAAAAAATAACAAATGCTGGAGAAGCTATGGAGAAACGGGAACCTTAATCCACTGCTGGTGGGAATGTATACTGGCGCAGCCTCTATGAAAAACAGTATGGAGATTCCTCAAAAAATTAAAAATAGAAATACCTTATGATCCAGCTATCCCACTACTGGGTATCTACCCAACGAACCTGAAATCAACAATCCAAAGAGGCTTATGCACCCTTATGTTCATTGCAGCATTATTCACTATAGCCAAGACGTGGAAGCAACCCAAGTGTCCCTCGACTGATGATTGTATAAAGAAGATGTGGTATATATATATAGTGGAATACTACTCAGCCATAAAAAAAAACACAAAATCATCCCATTTGCAGCAACATGGATGAACCTGGAAGGCATTATGTTAAGCGAAATAAGCCAGAAAGAGAAAGACAAACACTGCATGATTTCACTCATATGTGGAAGATAAACCAACACACAGACAGATAGAACTGTTTGGTGGTTACCAGGGGCAAGAGAGGTCGGGGGTGGGCACAAGGGGTGAAGGGATGCATTTACATGGTGACTGACAAACAATGATGTACAACAAAAATTTCACAATGAAAAATATGTAAATAAACTTTGGAATCATTTGCACAAATTCCTTCAAAAAACAAAAACAAAAACAAAGCAAGAAAACTCTTTAATACGTTTCCAATGCCTTCAAAATAAAGTCCATCGTCAGTTTCTAATAAAAATTGTCAGAAAATGAGAGGAACTTCCTCAACTTGGTAAAGAACGTCTACAAAAACACCTACAGATAACATTATACTTCATGGTGAAAGACCAAACACTTCCCCTTAAAGTGGGAAAAAGGAAAGGATGCCTGCTCCTACCACTCTCATTCAACATATTACTGGAAGTTCAAGCCACTGCAATAAGGCCAGAAAAAGAAATGGAAGGCATCCCAATTGGAAAGAAAGAAATAAAACTGTCCCTTTTTGCAGAAGACATGATTGTCTATGTGAAAATCCCAAGCAATCTACAGAAAATCTCATAGAATTAATGAGTTCAACAATGCCAAAGGCTGCAGAATCAACATACAAATATCAACTGAATTTCTATATAATGACAATGAATATTTAGAAACAGAATTTAAGACACAATAGCATCTACAAGCATTCCAAAAACAATGAAATAATACTTAGGTATAAACTTAACTAAACATGTACAGGATCTATATGGTGAAAATTACAAAATGCTGATGAAAAAAATCAAAGAAAATCTAAATAATTGGAGAAACTTACCATATTCATGAATTGGAAAATTTAACATAGTAAAGATGTCAATTTTCTCCAACTGATCTATAGGTTTCATGACATTCCTATCAGAATCACAGCATGTTTTGTAGACATAGAAAAGCTTATTCTAAAATTTATATGGAAAGGTAAAGGCAAACCACATATCTTACAGAGAACTAGAATAGTTAAAACAATCTTGAAAAAGAATAGATTACAAGTAGTTATATAGGCCTACTATATATGTAGAGAAATCAAAACAATGAGGTATTGGCAGAGGAATAGATACACATCAGTGGAAGAGAATAGAGAACCCAGAAATAGACACACACAAATATGTCCAACTGATTCTTATTGAAGTTGCAAAAGCAACTCAATGGAGTAAGAATAAGCTTTTAAACATATGGTGGTGGAACAACTGGACATGCGTAGGCCAAAAAATGAACTTCTGCCTGAGTCTCATGTCTTTTACAAAAATGAACTCAAAATGGATCACAGAGTTAATTGTAAAACACTATATAACTTTTAGAAAAATATAAGGAACATCTTTGGGATATAGGGTGAGGCAAAGAGTTCATATATTTGACACTGAAGGTATGATCCATAAAAGGAAATATTAATAAGTTACGCCACATCAAAATTTAAAACTTTTGCTCTGCAAAAGACCCTGTAGAGAAGACAAGCTACAGATCAGGAGAAAATATTTGCAAACCACATATCTCACACAGGATTAGTATCTAGAATATATAAAGAACTCTCACAACTCAACAGTAAAAACAAATAATCTAAAAAACCCCTCAAACATCTAATTAGATAATGGGCAAAAGATGTGAAGAGACATGTCACCTCAAGGGCTATACAGATGGCAAATAAATCCATATAAAGATGTTCAACATCATTAGCCAATTGTGAAGTGCAAATCAAAACCACAATTAAAACTACCTACCAGCAGGCCTAAAATAAAAAATAGTGACAACACCAAATGCTGATAAGGGGCCAGGGAAATTGGATCACTCATATATTGCAGTTGGATTATAAAATAGTAATCTACACTGGAAAACAATTTGGCAGCTTCTTATAGACTGAATATGCAACTACTATATGACCTAGCAAATACATTCTTGGGCATTTATTCCAGAGAAATGAAAATTTATGGTCACACAAAACCCTGTAAACAAATGTTCATAACATCTTTATTCATAATAACCAAAAATTGTAAACACTTCAGACGTATTTCAGCAGGTGAATGACTAAGCAAACTGTGATACATCCATAACATGGAATGCTACTCAGCAATGAAAAAAGAATGAACTAGTGATACATATGACAACTTGAATGAATTTCCACTGAATTATGCTGAGTGAAAAAAGCCAATCCCAAAAAGTTACATACTGTTTGATTTCATTTATGTAACATTCTTGAAATGACAAAATTATAGAAATGAACAGATTAGTGGTTGCCAGGGCTCAGAGTGTGTGTGTGTTGGGGAGAGTGGTGGGACAAGGAAGTGGCTGTGGATAGAAAAGGATGGCAGGATCCATCCTTTAGGTGATGGAAATGTTTTGTATTTTGACTATGTCAATGTCAGTTTCTGGTTGTGGCATTTTACCATAGTTTTGTGAGATGTTCCCACTGGGTGAAACTGGGTAAATGGTACATGGTCTCTCTCTGTATTATTTCTCACAACTCCATGTCAATTAATCTACAATGATCTCAAAATTAAAAATTTGATATGAAAAAGTCAATTGACTCTTATTTGCACTCAATTCTGAGAACAGCTACTCTTGCAACTAAGGACAGGTTTAATGAATGATGCTAAAGAGCAGTGAAAAGGCGAGGCAGGAAGTAAGTTGCCAAGGAAAGGTGCACAAGGCTTGAACAATGTGTACCTGTCTTTGAGGCTTGCAGATAGTTTTGGTTTTGAAAATGGAAAATGGAAAAAGACTTCTGCATGACAGAGTGTAAGTTTGTCATGTTTCCAGGGCGTTTATGCTTAAAGCCACTCAGTTAATTAACAAAAGCCCTTTTAGAGTACAAGAAGATTTAAGTGGACCTGCACTGGAAGTGTTCTTTGGGTTTGCCTACTAGGTCTAAACCTGAGCTAGCTTTCAGGGACCTAGAATATCATGTGATCAGGAAGCCAATGCTGCAGATGTGTTTATTTAAAGACAGGATTTGAAATGGGCAGAGAACTCTGAAATTTGGAATCCTAGGAGGTGTGATAGAGGAGCCCCAGTAGAGAGAGACAGAAGCCCATAGAGAGGGTCAAGTTCCCTTCTCACTACCTTTGTGATACCGCATAGTCTTCTGATGCACTTTTCCTTATATACAGGTTTTTAAGGCCACTGAGGCCAAGTATTTCAGGGTTTGGTGAACATATCTGAGATTCTTAAATCCTGAAGTAACTACATGAAAACAGGAGTGAGAAGTCAATATTCATAGTTCCAACCTTGCCTCAACCCTCAATGCTCCTCATAGTTGTACATCTCCTCTCTACTTCTTCCTCTCAATTCTGTGGATAAAAAGAATGCTAAGATGGGTAGCTTTTGAGTGGGCCTCATTTTCAAGCACTGATAAGATGTTCACTCTGGTGCCTACCTTCTTTCTCTCTTAGTGCCTTGTTCTTCCTTTCAGGGCCCTGAATCCTAAAACTACACTAATATACAATTGCTTGACTCTGCCTGTACACAGACACAAATACACATGGAGACAGACAGACAGACACACACACACACCAATGCAAGTGTCTGGGTTTTTAAAAATGTAATGCATCCTTATTTTATTTTATTTTGTTTTTTCCAGCTTTACTGTGGTATCATTGACAAATAAAATTGTATATAATGTGTGCAATGTGATGATTTGATATATGTATACATTGTGAAATGACTACCACAATTAAGTTAATTAACCCATCCATCACTTCACAGCTACCTTTTTTTTTTTTGGTGAGAATGCCTAAGATCAACTCTTAGCAAATTTCAAGTATAACAATACAGTATCATTAACTATAGTCACCATGCTGTACATTAGATCCTCACAACATTCATCTTATAACTGAAAGTTTGTACCTTTAGACCAACATCTCCCCATTTCCCTCACCCCCAGCCCATGGTAACCACCATTCTACTCTCTGTTTCAGAGTTTGACTTGGTTTTTTGATTTCACATGTAAGTGATACCATACAGTATTTGTCTTTCTCTATCTGGCTCATTTCACTTCGCATAATGCCCTCCAGGTTCGTGCATGTTGTTGCAAATGGCAGGATTTCTTTTTTTTTTTTTTGGCTGAATAATATTCCATTATATATATATGTATCACATTTTCTTTATCCATTCATCTGTTGATGGAAACATAGGCTGTCTCTATATCTTGGCTATTGTGAATAATGCTGCAATGAACGTGGGAGTGCAGAGATCTCTTCAAGAAATGGGCTTGATTTCCTTTGTATATATACCCAGAAGTGTGATTGCAGGATTACACAGTAATTATATTTTTAATTTCTTGAGGAGCCTCCATACTGTTTTCCATAAGACTGTACCAATTTACATTCCCACCAACAGTGTACAAGTGTTCCCTTTTCTCCACATTCTCACCAATACTTGTTATTTCGATCTTTTTAATAACCATCCTAACAGGTGTGAGGTGATATCTCATTATGGTTTTGATTTGCATTTCCCTGATGATTAGTGACGTGAAGCACCTTCTTATACACCTGTTGGCCATTTGTATGTCTTCTTTGGAAAAATGTCTATTCAAGTCCTTTGCTTATTTTTTATTCAGATTGTTTGTTTTTTTTATATTGAGCTGTATGAGTTCCTTATATATTTTGGATTTCAACCCCTTCTCTAATATATGGTTTGGAAATATTTTCTCCCATTCCAAGGGCTGCCATTTCATATTGTTGATTGTTTCCTTTGCTGTGCAGAAGCTTTTTAGTTTGATGTAGTCCCACTTGTTTATTTTTTCTTTTATTGCCTATGCTTTAGGTGTCATATACAAAAAATCATTGTCAAGAACAATGTCAAGGTACTTTTTCCCTGTTTTCTTCCAGAAGTTTTATGGTTTTAGATCTTAAATTTAAGTCTTTAACCCATTTTGAATTAATTTTTTGAATGGTCCAAGACATGAGTCCAGCTTCATTTTTTGCATGGGGATATCCGTTTTTCCCAATGCTATTTATTGAAGAGACTATCCTTTCTCTGTTGTGTGTTCTTGGCCCCCTTGTCAAAGATTAGTTGACTGAATATGCATGGGTTTATTTCTGGGTTCTCTACTCTTTTCCATTAGTCTATGTGTCTGTTTTTATGCCAATACTCTACGGTTTTGATTACTATAGCTTTGTAATATGGTTTAAAATAAGGAATTGTGATGCCTCCATCTTTGTTCTTCTTTCTCAAGATTGCTTTGGCTATTTGGGGTCATTTGTGGTTTCATACAAATTTTAGAGTTGTTTTTTCTATTTCTGTGAAAAATGCCATTGGAATTTTGATAGGGATTGCACTGAATCTGTAGATCACTTTGGGTAGGGTGGATATTTTAACAATATTAATTTTGCCAATCCAAGAACATGGGATATCTTTCAACTTATTTGTGTCTTCTTCAATTTTTTTCATCAGTGTCATGTAGTTTTCAGTGTACAGGTCTTTCACTTGCTTGGTTAAATTTATTCCTAAGTATTTTATTGCTTTTGATGCTATTGTAAATGGGATTAGGTTTTAAATTTCTCTTTCAGAGAGTTTGTTGCTAGTGTATAGAAATGCAAATTTTTGTATGCTGATATTGTAGCCTGCAACTTTATTGAATTTGTTAATTAGTTCTACCAGTTTTTTGGTGGAGTCTTTAGGGTTGTCTACATATAAGATCATGTCATCTGCAAACAAAGACAATTTTACTTCTTCCTTCCTGATTTGGATGCCTTTTTTTTCCCTCTCCTAATTGCTCTGGCTAGGACACCCAGTACTATGTCGAATGGAAGTGGTGAGAATGGGCATCCTTGCCTTGTTCCAGATCTTAGAGAAAAAGCTTCAGTGTTTCACCATGATGTTAGCTGTGAGTGTTTCATATATGGTCTTTATCGTGTTGAGGTAAGTTCCTCTTATATCTATAATTTTATTTATTTATTTTTTCCCCCAAAGCCCCAGTAGATAGTTGTATGTCATAGCTGCACATCCTTCTAGTTGCTGTATGTGGGACGTGGCCTCAGCATGGCTGGAGAAGCGGTGCGTCGGTGCGCGCCCAGGATCCGAACCTGGGCCACCAGCAGCGGAGCACATGCACTCAATGGCTAAGCCACGGGGCCGACCCTCCTTTTATATCTAATTTGTTGAGAGTTTTAATCATGAAAGTGTTGAATTTTGTCAAACGCTTTTTCTGCATCTATTGAGATGAGTATGTGATTTTGAGCCTTCATTCTGTTAGCGTGGTGTATCATATTTATGGATTTGCGTATGTTGAACCATTCTTGTATCCCAGGGATAAATCCCACTTGACCATAGTGTATGATCCTTTTAATGTACTGTTGAATATGATTTACTAGTATTTTGCTGAGGATTTTTGCATCTATGTTCATTAGGGATATTGGCTTGTAACTTTCTTTCCTTGTAGTGTCCTTTTCTGGCTTTGGTATCAGTGTAATGGTGGCTTTGTATAATGAGTTTGGAAGTGTTTCTTCCTCTTCAACTGGCATTAATTGGCATTGTGAAGCATTTGGTCTTGGTCTTTTCTTAGGAGACTTTTGATTACCAATTCAATCTCCCTACTAGTTATAGTTCTATTCAAATTTTTTATTTCTTCATGATTTAGTCTTAGTATGTTGTATGTTTCTAGGAATTTTTCCATTTCTTCTAGGTTATGCAACTTGTTGACATATAGTTGTTCATAGTAGTCTCTTATGAGCCTTTGCATTTCTGCAATATCAGTGGTGATGTTTCCTTTTTCAGTTCTGATTTTGAGTCCTCTCTCTGTTTTTTCTTAGTCTAACAAATTTGTCAATTTTTTTATCTTTCAAAAAAAATCTGTTCTTAGTTTCATGGATATTTTCTATTGTTTGTCTAGTCTCTATTTCATTTATTTCTGCTCTGAATTTTATTTCCTTCCTTCTACTAACTTTGAGCTTAGTTTGTTCTTTTTCTGGTGTCATGGGAAGTAAAATTAGGTTGCTTATTTGAGATTTCTTTTTTCTTAATGTAGGCATTTATCACTATAAACTTCCTTCTTAGAACTGCTTTTGTAGTATCCCATAAATTTCGGCTATGTTGTTTCTATTTTCATTTGTCTTAAGATTTTTTTAAATTTCCCTTTTGATTTCTTCTTTGACTCCTTGATTACCCAGGGGTGTATTATTTAATTTCCACATATTTGTGAATTTTCTAGTTTTCCTCCTGTTGCTGATTTCTAGTGTTGTTTTACGTTGTATATGCATTAACAAATTATTGTAGCTATAGTTATTTTTCATACTTTTATCTTTTAACCTTTATACTAGACCACCAATAAATTTTAGAGTATTTTGAATTTTACTATATACTTACTTACCAATGAGTTTTATACTTTCATATGTTTTCATTTTGTTAGCATCCTTTCATTTCAGCTTAAAGAACTCCTTTTAGTATTTCTTGTAAGGCAAGTGTAGTGGTGATGTACTCCCTTACCTTTCATTTGTTTGGGGAAGTCTTTATCTTTCCTAATTTATTAAGGACAGATTTGCTGGGTTAAAGTATTCTTGGTTGGCAGTTTTTTTTTCACCACTTTGAATATATCATCCCCCTCACTCCTGGCCTGCAAGGTTTCTGCTGAGAAATCTGCTGATAGCCTTATGAGGATTCCCTTGTATGAGATGAGTTTCTTTTCTCTTGCTGCTTTCAAAATTCTCTCTTTGTCTTTGATTTTTGACAATTTTATTTTAATGTGTGTCAGTGAAGTCCTCCTTGGGTTGAATCTGTATGGGGAATTATGAGCTTCGTGTACCTGGATGTCCATATCGGTCCCCAGATTTGGGAAGTTTTCAGCCTTTATTTCTTTAAATAAGCTTTCTACCTCTTTGTCTCTCTTCTTCTTCTGGGACTCCCATAATGTGACTATTGTTTTGTTTGATGATGTCCCATAATTCACCAAGGCTTTATTCACTCTATTTCATTCTTTTTTATTTTTTCTCCTCTAAATAATTTCAAATGATCATCCTTTGAGTTCTCAGATTATTTCTTCTGCTTGATCAAGTCTACTGTTTTATGTTCTCTATTGCATTTTTTGTTTCATTCATTATATTTTCCAACTCCAGAATTTCTGTTTAGTTCTTTTTATCATTTCTATCCCTATGTTAAACTTTTCATTTTGTTCATGTATTGTTGCCCTGATTTCACCGAGTATCTATCTTTGCTCTCTTGTAGCTCACTGAATTTCCTTAAAACAATTATTTTAGGGGCTGGCCCAGTGGTGCAGTGGTTAAGTGCGCGTGCTCTGCTTTGGCGGCCCAGGGTTCGCAGGTTTGGATCCTGGACGTGCACTGACACACTGCTTGTCAAGCCATGCTGTGGTGGCATCCCATATAAAGTAAGAGGAGGAGGGGCACAGATGTTGGCCCAGGGCCAATCTTCCTCAGCAAAAAGAGGAGAATTGGCATCAGATGTTGGCTCAGGGCTAATCTTCCTCAAAAAAAAAAAAAAGAAAAACAATTATTTTGAATTCTTTGTCCAGCAATTCATAGATGTTCATTTCTTTGGGGTCAGTAACTGAAAAATTATTGTATTTCTTTGGTGGTGTCATGATTCCTTGATTTTTTGTGTTTCTTGTGGTCTTGCTTTGATGTCTGTGCATTTTATGAAGCAGTTACCTCTTCTAGACTTTACAGACTGGTTTTGTTGGGGAAAGACTTTCACCAGCTGGTGCATGTCAGGCTTGGTGGAGTGTCACAGATCTGGTTCCAGGAAAGGTCCAGAGCCATAGTCTCCATGCAACTTTGTCATCTGAGGCCAGTTTCAGCAAAAATTGCAGGTGTTCTCAATGGCCAAGTTTGCAGGTATCCACAGGTATGGTGAGCACTATTGGGTCCTTGGTATTGAAGTCTGCTGGGGACCTCCTAATCTCTTTTTCTCCCATGGGGAATGTCATGGCCTGGGGAATTCCTCTTGGTGCTGGGTCCAGCTCGTGGGTGCCCTTGTGGTAGTGGTACTGATGTCTGATGTGCAAGTGTCCATGGAGCAACCTTGGAGCAAGAGTCCGGAGTGCAGGCATTCATGGAGAGATAGTGGCTCTGGGGTCCAGGGTGCTGGCTTACTCGCAGCAGAGGTGGCGTCGGTGCCTGAGACATGGGCACATCCTAAATGGCCATGGATCTGGGGTCTGGAGCACAGATGCTTGCAGAGAAACAGAAGCTCTAAGGACACTGACTAGCCCACATTGGTGATACTCTGGTGCCTGAGACATGGGCACACATGGGGCAGCTGCATAGCTGGGGACTGGAGCATAAGTGTGTGTGTAGTAGCCATGGAACAAGGGTCTGAAGTGCAGGTGCAGACAGAGCAGCCATGGCTTGGAGTATGGAGAATGCATGGGGCTGGTGGGGGGTGGCAGACCTGGTCCCAGGACAGCATGACAGCAACTCTTTCTAGGAGGTGTGCAGCAGCATCTCCCTTTCTGGGGAGTCTATGGTGGTGATGGTTGTTGGTTACCTCAGTGGTGAAAGATGCTGGTGTCCTCTGCAGAGCAGGCTGCTAGAATCTGCACTGATGAACACCATAGGGTCCTCCACTGTGAAAGCTTCAGGGAGTCCACAGCTTTCACAGGGGCTGTTGAGGTCCTCAGAGGCCAAGGCTGCCAGGGTCCTCTGCAGAGCAGGCCACCGAAGATCGTGATGGCACTTGCCACGTGACTGATTCTGATAGCCCCCACTCTTTTTCTTTCTTTCTAGCTGTCTCCAGAGATCTCAGCTAAGTTGATTTCCCCAGCAATTCTTTCTGTATGGTTATTCTCCATTGTTTGCTCCTCTGTGTTGGTGTAGGTTCTTAATTGGACTTTTGAGTCCTCTCAGGGCTATTTTCCTTCATGGATGGCTGTCTAATTGTTGTTTATGGGACAACGAAGGCTTGTATCTCCTACTTCACCATCTTGCTGATGTTGCCTCTGCATCCCCTATTTTAAAACCTCTTCGAACCAAAGTTTGCTCTAGCTTACTTGGTGATTTGCAGTGGATATAGTTGATCTTCATTTTTTGACAACATGCTGTGTCACTGCTCATCTCTCTCTACCTTGCTATCTGTTCCCTGACAAAGACATAAAATAGCACTACACTATTTTTGCTGTAGGAGTTTGAGGTACAGGACCTGAAAGAATACCATTGCTTGAAATAAGGAAAACAACTGCCTAGGAACCTTTGCATTTTGCATTAGAAAAATCTTCATGGAGATAAAAGGAAACTATGCTGTTCTCACACTGAACTTACTTGGAAGATAACAGTACCTAGGAATTTTTGTGGGAGAGAGGAAGGCTTCACTGGGCAGGGAGGAAGCACTTTTCTTAGGAAAACCATTTTTGAAGCAACTTTATGTAACCCTTGTTTTCTTTTACACTAAGTTGGCATACGAGCATACAGTACGTTAAATCTCAAAGGGTTGGAGGGTTAAATTAGGATGGCTGTGTCACATGTTACAAAATTTATTAGAGTATGGGAAAATCAGAAATTAACTCTGGTTTGGGCCTCTACAAAAGCATTCTTAGACAAGGTAGGATAGAGTTAGGCTTTAAAAAGATGGATTTGGCAGCTCTGAATTTAAGCTCTTACTTTGCCTTTTTTTCTTCCTGATTTAACATCCACAATAGGGCCTCATATGACAGTTTGGTGTGGTTGACACCCATGAGATAGGATAAATTTTTTAGAGACAATGTAAAGTAGTGCTTATATCATGGACTCTGGCATTAAGACCAGATTCAAATGTCAGTGCTTCCCATTCCTAGCTTTTGGGACCCTGGGATGGTCACCTCACATTCCTGAGATTGAGTTCTGCATCTGTATGATGAAGATGACTTATAATGCCTTTTGTAAGGATCAAATTAAACAAGATATTTAAAGCTTTTGGCATGGAATAAGTGCTCAATATATGGTGGTAGTCATTATCATTGCAGAGAAAAGAAGGCAACACAATCAAACAACTTGAAGTGATTCTGATGCTGCTGGTTTGCTGGACCCATCACTCTTTGAGAACCACTGACCTAGGAAAGCTCATTAGATTGGTAGCTATCAACCAGAAAAATAACTCTATGTGAAACAGTCAAATATCCCAATTTGAATAGGATTAATCTGAGAGGTGATGAGAAAGAAATATGGCTCTGAGTGGCAAGTATGGCTATTTTTTTTTTTTTTTTTTTTTACCCTCAATTGCCTATGGTACTTAGAATTGGGACCAGGTCAATTTCTGGTGGATTATCTTATTCAAGGTTTAGCTTATTTGTTGAATTCCTTTCTAAGAGGTGAGCTGCAGTCTCTTCTTATCTCATCCTTTTTGAAAGACCAAACTTTGATGTACTGCAGAATCACCTGGGTCTATACTTAGGTTCCTATTTTTTGGCTTAAAACATCGATAATTTATTATTTCTCATGATTCTGTAGGTTGGATGAGCTCAACCGGGCAGTTTTGATTTATATGGCATTGTCTGAGTCTCTCATGTAGCTTCTTTCAACTGGGAGCTTGACTAGGGCTGGAAAATCCAAGATAGCTTTAGTCACTGGTTTGGTAACTTAGCTGGGGTAGCTGGAATGGCTGGAAGCTGCTGGGCCTCTCTCTCTATCAAGGTAGTTAGACTTTTTATATGGTGGCTCAGGGTTCCAATTCCTCCATGACCTTCCTTATTGTTTCTCCAAAATTTTCTTTTCAAAAATTGTGATAAAATACACATAATGTGAAATTTACTATTTTAACCATTTTAAAGTGTGCAATTCAGTGACAGTACATTCAAAAATGTTGTGCAATTATCTCCACTGTCTAGTTCCAGAACAGTTTCAAGAACCCAAAATAAAACCTCTCCCATTAAGCAGCCACTCCCCATTCCCCCCTCCCTCCAGCCCCTGGTAACCACTAATCTCCCTTTGGATTCTATGGATTTGCTTTGTCTGGATATTTCATATAAATAGAATCATGCACTATGTGGCCTTTTTGTTTGTGGCTTCTTTGAATTAGCATAATGTTTTTGAGGTTCATCTACCTTGTAGCATGTTTTAGTACTTCATGTTTTATTATCAAATAATATTTCATTGTATGGCTATATCTCATTTTGTTTATCCATTCATCAGTTGATGGACATTCAGGCTGTTTCCACCTTGTGGCTATTGTGAATAATATTCCCAATTTCCTTTTCAAATTGTTCATTGCTAGTGTATAGAAATACAACTAATTTTGTGTTCTGCACTATTGCTGAATTCATTTACTAGCACTAATAGCATTTTTCTGAATGCTTTAAGAAAGCTTTTATATATATAAGATAATGTCATCTATGAATAGAAATAGATTTATGTCTACTCTTCCAATTTGGGTACCTTTTATATCTTTTTCTTGCCTAATTCCTCTAGTTAGAACTTCCAGAACAATGTTGAATAACAGTGGTAAAAGCAGGCATCCTTGTCTTGTTCTTGATCTTAGGGGGAAAGCTTTCAGAATTTCACCATTCAGTGTAATAATAACTGTGGGTTTTTTTTTTTTAATAAATGCCCTTTATCATCTTGAGGAAGTTCCTTTCTATTCCTAGTTTGCTGACTGTTTTTATGATGCTAACTTGTTGGATTTTATCAAATGCTGTTTCTGCATCAATTAAGATGATCATGTTGTTTCTTTCAGTCTATCAATGTGGTGTATTACATTGATTGATATTTAATATTTTGAAACACTCTTGCATTCCTGGGATAAATTCCAATTGGTCATGGTGTATAACCCTTTTAATATGCTGCTGGATTAAGTTTGCTAGTATGTTGTTGAGAATTTTTGCATCTATGTACATAAGGAATATTGGTCTCTAGCTTTCTTTTTGTGTGTGGTGTCTTTGTCTGGCTTTGGTGTTAGGGAATAAGTTAGGAGGTGTTTCCTACTCTATTAGTTTTTGAAAGAGTTTGAGAATAATTGGTATTAATTCTTCTTCAAACTTTTGGTAGATTTCTCTAGCGAAGCTATCTGGTCCTGGATTTTTCTTTGTTTAGAAGTTTTACGTTACTGATTTAATTTCCTTACTTGGTATAATTTTGTTCAGGTTTTCTATTTCTTCTTGAGCCAGATTTGGTAGTTTACGTGTTTCTTGGAATTTGTCTATTTCATCTAAGTTATCTAAGTTTCTGGCCTTCAAATGTTCATAATAATAACTTATTACTATGTGATAATAGTAATCACATTACTATGTGATAATAGTAATCACTTACTACAACCTTACAAAAATAAAAAAGGTAAGGTCCTTTTACTTCTGTAGGGTTGTAGTGCAGGCTGCCATTCCCACTGCAGCTGCCCAGCCGGGAAACAGAGAGAAGTAGTTGGGTGTATAAAAATGCCACAATGCTCTCTCACTGTATTTTAGCAGTCTTTTTTTTTTTTTTTCATTAAGCACTCCTCTGGTTGCTCTAAGTTGTTTTATGTTAGACTCAAGCATTCTGAAAAAGTTGATTCTGACAGTTTTTCCCAGCTTAGTGGTTGCTTCAGTGGATGGATATATCCTTGGAGCTCCCTCCTCCTTCATTCTCAGTGATGTCACCCACCACCCATATTTCATTTTGAATGTGAAAATTTTCAATCACGCAGCAAAGATGAAAGAATAGTACAGTGAAGCCTCACCACATAGGTTCTACCATTAAAATGCTGTTATACTTGTTTTCAATCATATAACTATTTGTCTACCAATCCCTTTATCAATCCATTAACTCATCTTATGCTTTGATACATTTCAAAATAAATTGCAGACTTCCATATACCCTCTGTCACTTCCACATGTATATCACTAACAGAATTCAATATTCCTTTATAGTATTGTAAATTCTGATATAAAGAATATATACAACGAAATACACAATTATTAAGTATACACTGACTGAGCTTTGACATGTGTAACTCCATATTCTTTTTTGATAAACATAAAAACCTATCCCAACATCCTGATATACCCTTGAAAGACACCATAAATGGTGTGTGTGTGCGGTGGGGCAGGATGAGAGAAATGCCCCAAATAGTCTGATGAAGTTCACAGGATTTTGAGTTAGTTAGAAGATCCTTACAAGGCATGTGGCCCAACTTTTCTTTCTGATGATTCTCTCCATAGCATCCCCACGAAATCCAGCATTGGCTTGCATACCTTCAGGGATTGACGTTTCACTAGTTCTGGAGGTATTCTGTTCCATCTTTGGAGCTCAGATTATTCAGACATCCTTATTTATATAGAGCTACAGACAACAAGGCCAATCTTTTCTTTCTCGCACTGCAGACAGTCCTTATGAGTTGTAAACAGCCCTTCCCCAAGTATTCTCGTCCCATAATATGTCCTAGTTCCTTTAGCTGCTTTGCAGTGATGATGGAGTTGAGGGCCCTCACCAGCCTAATTCCATTCTGACTGCTTCATCAAAGTGGCAGTTTGTCCTTGGCTTCGATGGCACTGCATCGAAGCCAAGGACAAACTCCCACTAAGGAGGACTTTTCAAATTAGAAGAAGTTAAGTACTTTTCTTGCACTCTTTCTTCTGATACTGAGCCTGTATGAATAAGACATTTTCCCCTTCAACTCAGACCTTAGTTGGGCTTGGTATAAGACCTTGGCTTCTTTCCAGCAGTCTGGCTCAGTGTTTCTTTGATAATTTCATGCTGCCATCTGGTGGCTAAATCAGGTAATTCCTACCTTTTTCTGAGCTAGTCAAGTAGGGGAGAGGAAGTATGTAGGTCAACAGAGTGATTAGCCTAGAAGCAGAATAACGGGAATCTTAAAAAGAGGACTTGATTCCTTCCCTCCATATAATTCCTGTTGTATGCCATGCATTTGGGAGCCCAAAGTAGAAGATGTGGACACAACGAGGGTATAGCCACAGGCAATATGCCTGAAACATCCCCATTTTGGTCCAACTCTGACTAGCTAATTGACTTTGAGCAAGTCATTTTTCCTTCTAGTGTCTCAGTTTCCACACCTGTAACCCCAACAGGTTTATAAAATGAAGCCAAGCAGTAGTGAAGGCAAAGCCAGGCTGTGAGGGGAAGAAAGTGAAGTGGAGGACTGAGGGTTGCTGGGGGTGGGGGGGAGGGTGGTAGGGTAGGGATAAGTCAAGCCTGAAGATGATAAATGGCAGAAGAGAGCAGGAATGCTCCAGGGCATGCAGGGCCCTAGGCAAATATTTTTGGGGAGTCCATTTCTATATAAGTGATCTGAGTAAAATACATTATAAAGTTCATGGGCTCATGTGAGGAGTAGTAATTTAGCAATGAAGATTTAGAATAATGAGTAGAGAATATATATTTGTTTATTGAACACACATATATTTGTTTATTGAACAGTTCATGTGAAAATTCTTCATAATGTCCATGTACCATCTCTTCCTTTTCAGGTCCAGAAACCAGATCTTCATGATCTTTGTTGTCAAATGCACCATACCTGGCTGATTTCATATCTCTCATTACGAGAGAAAGGTAGCAGCACTCACACTACTTCCAATGCGATGGCTCTCTGGAACCTGTTTACATTGAAATAATATAGATTTCTTGCCTTTGCAGTTCTTTTAGCCAAAGTGTCAGCAGTGGGCCTTGGTAATCTAGAGCCTGAAAATGTCTTGCGTCTGACGTGAGTGAGAGTCACCCAAAATCAGCATGTTATCACCATTTTGGTGGCCTAATCTCACCCGATCCCATGAAAGAAATTACTATGACAGCCAATGGGAGTGATTTGCTAGCCTGGCCACCCTCTTGGAACCATGGCCTGACTGCAGATCCCCGGCACAATCAGTTTATAACTTATCTTTTTACCTTTTAAGGTGTTTTTGTGAAACAAAAGTTTTTAATTTCAAAAAGTTAAATTTATCGATCTTTTTTTTTTTTTTTTTAAAGATTTTATTTATTTATTTTTCCCCCAAAGCCCCAGTACATAGTTGTCTGTCATAGCTGCACATCCTTCTAGTTGCTGTATGTGGGATGCGGCCTCAGCATGGCTGGAGGAGTGGTGCCTCGGTGCGCACCCGGGATCCGAACCCGGGCCGCCGGCAGCGGAGAGCACACACTTAACCGCTAAGCCACGGGGCCGGCCCCAAATTTATCGATCTTTTGTAGTCAATGATCTTTGAGTTTTGTTTAAGAAAATTTTCCCTAACTCAAAGTTTAAAAAGTATAGAACATCTCTACAATTGTAGAAAATTCTATTGGACAGAGCTGCATTGGACAGGCCTAGGTACCCTAATAATTGGTAGCCTGTGCTAAAGACACAATAATAGGTTAAATTCTATAGTGGAATCAGATTCCTATTAGTTCATGGCCTATAGGGAAGGAGTTTAAGACTGGTCCAGGTAGCCTGACAGCGTTGCTGTTGGTGATAGTTGGCTTGCTTTTTAGGTCCTGCTGGCTAGTCCAGGCTGATTCCAGGGTTAACAGAATACTACTTATAATCATTTTTTTTCTGATGACTGTGTGATATCAAAGTGGTTGTAGCTACTGCCTTTTACAGGAATGGTTGTTATTTTTCAAATATACCATGATCATTACAGTGATTTTAAACTCCACACAAATTCCACAATTCTCACTAGAGAGATCTGACATGCAAGGCAGTCTTGTTAACAGAGTTATTTCACTAAAGTGCAACCAAAGTTATCTGAGTCCAAGGACCTCTACTCTGGGATCCTCATGCTGTCACTAGCTTTTAAACTAAAAGCAAAGGAATCAACATCCCTCAATCTCAATTTACCAATCTATACAATGAAAGACTCCTTTTCCCCTATTTGTTTCACTAGAAACTTGTGAAAGCTTAAATTAGCGTAAAAACTTAAAGACATTCAGAATTACATATACATATATACATATATAAAATCAATCCCATTTCCTGCCCCAAAACTGGAGAGCATAGCAGGTCTTGTTTATAGGCTTTTGCTCCATAGTTTAATTTTTGGGTGTTCAGGAAGGCTCCTGTGGCAAATTATCTTCCAGACTGAAGTTCTATTATTAGATTCTTTTTGCATTAAGCACCGTCTTCTCAAGGGTACCACTTTTACAACACAATGTCTCTCATTTGGAATGACAAGGCAGATTACTTTTTTGTGGGAACCAAGAGCACTTAGAAGATGGAGTATGTCCTTTAAGGAAGAAAATTTTGCATACTTTATTATTTATCTAGAGACTGGAGGGCATGCTTACCTGATAGTATTTGGGTTAATAGTTATACCTTCCAGTTCAGTCAGTGGGAGGGCAATGTGTCCTTTGACTTTCTAGTAGTCATTGTGTGATACGTAAGTTTCTATTGTCTCCCCGGGAGGGGTTGTCTATTGTCATTCTGATAAACAATATAGGACAGTTTACGAGTTTAATTGCTTCTCATTGAAATAGCCAGGTTTCTGGGGGCAGCTATGGCTTTTATATGAGCTTTTTCCTACCAGTTACTGCCAGTGGGTGAACTTCACTACTGTGCTCTTATGATTGGTTCAATGTTGGGGTCATCAGATTCATGGAGAAAGTAAGAAAATACTAAAGATTAAGGATTCACAGTTTAAAAATTACAAACGGGTCACAAACAGTACTCCTTCTTGATTACTTAGGGCCCAAGTCAGCATTCTGTGAAATGCCTTCCTTTCCTTCCTCTCTTGCTCACCAATTGACTCATAAGCACTTCCAGTCTCCTATGATCAGGGGCCATACAAAGACAGAATACTGGAGTAGAAAATATACCGACTCAGAATCATGGTGTGTGACCTCATGCCCTTCATGTAACCTTTATGGGCGTCTCTTTCACAATCTACAAAACAAAGGACTAAATCTTAACTACCACATTAGATAATGAAAGGGAAAGTCCCTTGAAGAGGGTTCTAACCTTAATGTATTGCTGCTTCCTAGCTTCTTTGGTTCAAAAGTTTGGTAGGGGGGTTATACATTCTGGCAGAATGAGGTACTTGCATACTTTATCAACATATCAAAGCTGTACCATCCCATTCTTTCTATTTCAAAACCAAACTAAACTAAAACCTTTTTATTTGGTATGCTGTTTATGCAGGATTTTAGTATTAGTTACCTAATTGGATTCACTCAACGTCCCTATTCCATAGATGAGAACCCATTGAAAACTCATTGAAGTTGTAGCTCCTGGACTAAAAATGAAGACTATTTCCAGTCTAGTGTTCTTTCTAACATGTTGTTTTCTTGAAATCTCCCTTTTTCTTATTACTGAGTAAATTTTGAGCTGGGTAAACCACAAAGATGTCTGGCTTTCAATCTTCTAGGCCACTCCTCTTCTACTTCTCCGCCCCCAGTCCCCTCCCCCTCACTTCTTAAAGCGCTGCAATTTGCTGCTGCCGCCATATTTCTTCTTTTCCTGGGGCGGAAGCTTGCAAACACTTGATCTCTTTGTCCGTGTGGTTCTTTCTGGAACATTTTCTAGCCCCCGACCACTCCTTATGGCATATTTCTTTAAAAAAAAATGCACCAAAATTCCATAACACGTTTTTAAAGTTCTGAACTTTCTCCTAGTATTTTCTTGACACCTCCTCCCTGTTTTTCAGGTATTTGGGATATTTTTAGGCAATTTTCCATTTTAAAGGAATTTTTCTTTGGAATGATTTTTGGTTGACACCTCTGTTTTTTGTGGTTTAGTGTTCTTTTTTCTCCCTTTTTCTGTATTTTGCCCATCGGGGCTGTGGATACCTGGTTTTATTATTAATTTTTTTGCCCAACGGGGCCGTGGATACCTGTCTTTTAATTCTTTTCTTTTTTTGCCCATCGGGCCTGCGGATACCTGCTTTTAATTTTTTTCCCCTTAGCCCATCGGGGCCTCGGATACCTGCTTTTTTTCTTAAATTTATTTTTTGGCCCATCGGGGCCTCGGATACCTGCTTTTATTTATTTTTTTTCCCTTGCCCATCGGGGCCTCGGATACCTGCTTTTATTTATTTTTTTTCCCTTGTCCATCGGGGCCACGGATACCTGCTTAGATTTTTGTTTTTAATTGCCCATCGGGGCTTTTTATGGATGGAAAAGTGTTGGTTTTTGTGGTTCCTTGTACTATCTGGAATGTCTACAAATTTTTGCTGCTAATCATTTGGTGGTGTGTGAGTGAACCTGCAGCTTTAGCTGGGAGATGACTTGGCAGTTAGGCTAGGAGGTTCGTTGGGCTGGGGAGGAAAGATGGCGGCCACTTGAGATTTGCCGCCCAGCTCCGCTGACTGTTAGTTGTTTGTTCTAAGAATAAACTAGGGAGACAAGATGGATAGCGGGACAGGCAGAGGCAATTATATGCGTTGTATGAGCTAAATGTTTTGAATGAGCTTATTTGGGGCTTGTTAGGAGCTTCGCATGAATTATGGCATCGTGAGGTGGAAAAACAGGATGGTCCTGTGTCATATTACAAGGGGCTAGTCGAAAATGGGAGGGAGAAAACTTAGGCACAGGGTTCAAAATGGCGGTTTTGACTTTGTGGCATTGCTTAGCATGACTGTCGGCTTTGTTAGCGTGTCCAAAATGGCGGATCCAATTTTGCCGCAGTGTTCAAGTGGCGGGAAGGCCACATCATGGTGGTGTTTGTTCTAGTGCGCAGCATGGTGGTGGAAATATTCTGTTACATAGCAAAATATGGCGGCTGAAGTACTTGCCGCAGTGTAACATATAGCGGGCTTTTGTCTTTGCCGTGTGCATTTCCTGACAGGTTTTGCCGCAGGGACAATATGGCAGACCTTGTCATGCGCATATCATGGCAGTTTGTCATGTGGACGTCATGGCTGGGGGTTTTTGCCCGGGACATTCTTGGCGGGCTTTGCACCAGGTGGGCCTGCCGCATTGTTAAAGATGGCGGGTTTTGCAGTGTTTGCCGCAAAAAGTGGCAGAAAGGTGGCAAGGGCAGTGTTGGATTGCCGCATGACCCACCCAATCAGAAAGGGTGGTAGAATTGGGAACAACTAATTAGTGGATGATGGAATTAGGCTGTGAGTTAGTGTAGCACCTCAGTGTGGTCTTTATTCAGCCAGCCAACAGGAAGTAGAGAAGCCACGTTTCTAAGTCTGCTCCCAGTGGGTGGTACCCAAGGTCTTTCCAAGGACATTTACCCTTTCCATCTCCCTCCCCTCTCACTTGCTCCCTCCCCTCCAGCATTGACTCTTGCAGTGCTGGATATTTGGCTGTGTGGGCTGAACCTCACCCCATACTTCCGCGTTGCTGCCTTGGCCTGAGGCTAGTCTACTCCCCCCTGGCCTCTGCTCTTCTGCACTGTGGCCAGGGGCAATGCTCCATGCCTGCCAAGTGTGAATATGGCGGTGAGTCGTGGCAAAGACCAGAATGGATCGCAGATGATCGTTGGCCAACAGGTGGCAGAAGAGGAATCCCTGACTTCCTCAAGAGGAACACCTACCCCGTGGCTAATGCTGGGGTCGGATTTTGATTTCTATTTCTTGGATGTCAGTCATATATAGTTTGATTATGTGGTTTGCTAGTGTTCAACTTAAGCCTTAAGTGACTATTATGGAAATATATTTACAGGCTTTGTTTATTTGTAGAATTTTTTTCAATTACATTTAGTGAGTTTTCATTTTGGGATTCCTTAAAATTCCTTAAAGTTTTCAATTTCTTTTTTATAAATTGCTTCAACATTTTTTTGGCTTTAGATATTCAAAGTAAAATAATTTGGCATTTAAAACATTTTTACTAATTTGTTCACTTTGAAATTGACTTAATAAACTCCTTTTCTTTGGATTTTTGAAGTCTTATAGCACAGAAATAGTTAATTGAAAATTCAACTTTATGACCCTATGTAAATAGGAATATTTGAAGGTCCACTCTAGTCCAGGCCTTGCTTTGTTCCCATCCTTAATGCTGCACTAATTGACTTAATGACTTTCGTATCAGGCAAGAAACCTGAATTGCTGTGGACTTGTTTCCTCTATTCAAACTCACTATATTGGAGTATTAATGCCCACAATTTCAATTTTCTATGGTGCCCTGCCTCCAAGGCCCCCAGCCCTTTCTCCACCCCTCCCCCAGCCCTGCCCTAGCCACAGCCTCCCAGCCCCTGCCCCTGCCCCTGCCCCAGTCCTGCCCCTGCCCCTGCCCCGCCCCGGCCCCAGCCCCAGCCCCAGCCCCAGCCCCTGCCCCAGCCCCAGCCCCAGCCCCAGCTCCCCCTAGCCTTGCTTCTTCCTAAAGCCGCTACAATTTGCATTGATTCAGTGCTAAAAATAAGTTGGCTATTGCTCATCCATGAGACTGGGATACCCTATCTGCCTCTAGCATTGCTGATCTTCAGTGCTGACTACCTGAGTCATCATTTTCAATGAATGTACACAATCCCCTTTGTCCATTGTCCCATGTTAGAACAAAGAATCCATACACCCTTTGTGTTAATGTTAGGAAGTGTTAATTAATCGAGTTTCATATCAAGCAATTATTGTCCATAATTCAAGTTCATCATCATCTCAATCCTCTGCCCTTAAGAAAGGAGAAACCATTCCTCTGTCATTGCTGCAGTAGTCACAGTCCCAATTTTCTGGGCAGTGCTCATATACTGTGCTGACCACCTAAACTCTGCACTGAGTGAAATTCTAATTGTCCATAATTCTGCCCATTGGATTAAATCTCAGTCCAAAACCCTTTTGCATTCAGCAAGGGGCATAGAAAACCCAAGTCTTGTTCAACAGTAAACGTGCTCAGTCCCAATTGTCATAACCTTGTCCATTAAACAAAGGCACCCTACTTTTTTGCCCTGCTTCTGGAGAGTCCTGCTGTTCTTGGACAATTAAAATATCAAATTGTTGTTGTACGTTGTCTCGCTCATTAATCAACGATCCTCCATCCCCTTTGCATTGCTGCTAGGTAGTGCTGACTACCTGAGACCATGTTCCTTGAATTATTAATGAGTATAATCCCAATTGTCTATATCCCTGTTCATTACACAAGTCCTTGACAACTTCTTTGCACAATAGCAGAAGTGCTCATTCTCAAAGCCCTTTACTTTGGAATGTTAATGGATACAATCATTATTGTTCATGGACCTGCCTAACAGATGAGACCCACCCATGCTCTTTTCATTGCTCCTAGGTAGTACCTACCAACTTGCATAGTATATAAAATCCTCCTTGCCCATGGTCCCACCCATTAGGATATTCCTTACCTCTATGCCATTGCTTCTAAGGAGTTCTGATTACCCAAGGTCCCTTCTCTTAAAGTTGATGTGCATAAATGCATATATTCATGGTCCTGTGCAATAAAAAATGGAATCTCACCCCATGCCACCCTCTGTGGGATATTGCTCGAAAGTGCAGATTATTCAAGAACTCAGCTCTTGGACAGTTAATTTGCAGTTGCAGTTGTCCAGAAAGAGCCACTGTATCCCATTTGCATGCTATAATGTGGGCCCATCACTCAAGGACCCTTCTCTTGAATTGAAAATGTCCATAATTGCATTTGTCCCTGTCCTGTGAAGTAGCCACACCCACTCCCTTTGTATTCCAGCCAGGGACCTTTACTACTCAAGAACTCTGTACTAGGACAGTTTACATGCACAATCCTAATTGGTTAAAACTGAACCTTTGGTATGAAGAACCCTGCACCATCTTTACTTTACATCTGAAAGGTGCTAATTACCTAAGGCCCTTCTTCTGAAATTGTTCATGCGCAAAATTGATATCCCCAATGTCTCTTTTGTTAAACTGGATCCCATCCCCACTTAACTCCCTTTGCATTACTACAGAGGGCACTTGGAACAGTTAACGTGCTCAATTACAGCTGTGGTCCCTTCTGTTAGTCTAGGAGCCCATCCCCTCCACTTGCTTTGCATTATTGAGAGGGTACCTGGGACTGTTAATGGGCTTAATTGCAGCTAAAGTCCCTTCCCTTAGTCTAGGATCCCATCCACTCCTAAGCACTTTACATTACAACAGAGGATACAAGGGACTGCTAATGTGCTTAAATGCAGCTACAGTACCTTATGTTAATCCAGGATCTCATTCCCACCTAACTCCATTTGCATTACTGCAGAGGGTACTTGGGACTGTTAATGTGCTTCATTTGCATCTACAGTCCCTTTTGTTAGTCTAGGATCCCATTCCCACCTACTACCCTCACATTACCACAGAGAGTACAAAGGGCTGTTAAGTGCTTAAATGCAGATACTGTCCCTTATGTTAGTGTAGTGTTCCATCCTTTCCAACTCTCTTTGCATTACTACAGAGAGTACATGAGACAGTTAACTACTTAAATGCAGATACTGTCCCTTATGTTAGTGTAGGGTTCATCCTCTCCAACTATTTGCATTACAAGAGAGGGTACTTAGGACCTTTAAGGTGCTTAATTGCAGATATGGTCCTTTCCGTTTGTCTAGGATCTCATCCCCTCCAACCCCCTTGCATTACTGCAGAGGACACTTGGGATTGTTAGGGGCTTAATTGCAGCTACCGTCCCTTCTGTTGTCTAGGATCGCATGCCCTCCAACTCCCTTTGTATTACACAGGAGATACTTGGGACTGTTAATGGGCTTAATTGCACCTACAGTCCTTTCTGTTACTAGGATCTCATGCCTTCCAACTCCCTTTGTATACACAGAGGGGACTTGGGACTGTTAATGTGCTTAACTGCAACTACAGTCCCTTCTGTTAGTCTAAGATCCCATGACCTCCAGTTGCCTTGCATTACTGGGTGGTATTTATGACAGAAAAGTACTTAATTGCCACTGCTCCCTTCTGTTGTCTAGAGTCCCCTGCCCTCCAACTCCCTTTACATTACACAGGGGGTATTTGGAACAGAAAGGTGCTTAATTGCAGCTGTGGTCCCTTCTGTGAGTCTGGGATCCCGTGCCCTCCAATGCTCTTTGCATTACACCCAGAGTACTTGGGACTGTTAATGGGCTTAATTGCACCTACAGTCCCTTTCCCTTCTGTGAGTCTGGGATCCCATGCCCTTCAATGCTCTTTGCATTACACACGGGGTACTTGGGACTGTTAATGGGCTTAATTACACGTACAGTCCCTTCTGTTAGTCTAATATCCCATGTCCTCCAACTCCCTTTGCGTACAGCAGAGGGTACTTGGGATTGTAATTGTGCTTAATTGCATCTGTGGTCCTTTCTGTTAGTCTGGGGTCCCATGCCCTCCAATTCTCTTTGTATTACACACGGTATACTTGGACTGTTAATGGGCTTAATTGGCAGCTACAGTCCCTTCTTTTTGTCTAGGATTCCATCCCCTCCAACTCTTTTTGCATTACACAGGGGGTATTTGGGACTGTTAAAGTTCTCAATTGCAGCTACAGTTCCTTCTGTGCTTCTAGTGTCCAATGCTCTCCAACTCCCTTTGCATTACATAGGGGGTATTTGGGACAGAAAGGTGCTTAATTGCATCTGTGGTCCCTTCTGTTAGTCTGGGACCCCATGGCCTCCAACTTCCTTTGCATCACACAGGGGGTACTTGGGACTGTTAATGGGCTTAATAGCAGCCACAGTTCCTTCTGTTAGTTTAGGATCCCATGCCTTGCAACTCCCTTTGCATAAGCGGAGGGTACCTGGGACTCTTAATGTGCTTAATGACAGCTGTGGTCCCTTCTGTTTGTCTGGGATCCCATGCCCTCCAATGCCCTTTGCATTACACAGGTGGTTCTTGGGACTGTTAAAGTGCTCAATTGCAGCTACAGTTCCTTTGTTTCTAGGGTCCCATGGCATCCAACTCTCTTTGCATTACACAGTGGGTACTTGGGACTGTTCATGGGCTTAATTGCAGCCACAGTCCCTTTTGTTAGTCTAGGATCCCCTGCCTTCCAACTAACTCCCTTTGCATACAGTGGAGGGTACCTGGGATGGTTAATGTACCTAATTGCAGCTGTGGTCCCGTCTGTTTGTCTGGGATCCCATGCCCTCCAGTTCCCTCTGGGTTAGGCACAGGGTACTTGGGACTGTTAATGGGCTTAATTGCAGCCACAGTCCCTTCTGTTAGTAAGATCCCATGCCCCCCAACTCCTTTTGCATACAGCAGAGGGTACCTGGGAGTCCTAATGTGCTTAATTACAGTGTGGTCCGTTCTGTTTGTCTAGGATCCCATACCTTCCAACTCCCTTTGCATTACACATGGGGTATGTGGGACTGTTAATGTTATGGGACAGTTGCTGCTACAGTGCCTTCTGTTTGTCTGGGATCCTATGCCCTCTAACTCCCTTAGCATACAGCAGAGGGTACCTGGGACTTTTAATGTGTTTAACTGCAGATACAGTCCCTTCTGTTAGTCTAAGATCCCATACCCTTCAACTGCCTTGCATTACCAGGTGGTATTTATGACAGAAAAGAGCTTAATTGGATCTGTGGTCCCTTTTCTTAGTTTAGGATCCCATGTCCTCCAACTCCCTTTACATTACACCGGGGGTTCTTGGGACTATTAAAGTGCTCCATTGCAGCTATAGTTTCTTCTGTGCTTCTGGGATCCCATGCCCTCCAACTCCCTTTGCTTTACACGTGGAGTACTTGCGACTTTTAATGTCCTTGATTGTGGCCACAGTCCCTTCTGTTAGTACATTCTCATGCCCTCCAATCCCCTTTGCATACAGCAGAGGTTACCTGGGAGTCTTAATGGGCTTAATTGGATCTGTGGTCCCTTCTGTTACTCTAGGATCCCAGGCCCTCCAACTCCCTTTGCATTACACACTGGGTACATTGGAGTGTCAGTGGGCTTATTTGCCACTCTGGTCCCTTTTGTTAGCCTGGGATCCCATGCCCTCCAACTACCTTTGCATAAGCGGAGTGTACCTGGGACAGTTAATGTGCTTAACTGCAGCTACAGTCCCTTCTGTTAGTCTACGATCCCATGCTCTCCAACTCGCTTGCATTACCAGGTGGTATTTATGACAGAAAAGAGCTTAGTTACATCTGTGGTCCCTTCTGTTGTTCCAGGATCCCATGCCCTCCAACTCCCTTTGCATTACACAGGGGCTTCTTGGGACTGTTAAGTGCTCAATTGCAGCTACAGTTCCTTCTGTGTTTCTAGGGTCCCACGCCCTCCAACTCCATTTGCATTACACGGTGGGTATTTGGGACAAAAAGGTGCTTAATTGCATCTGTGGTCCCTTCTGTTAGTCTAGGATCTCAGGTGCTCCGATTCCCTTTGCATTACACACAGTGTAATAGGGACTGTTAATGGGCTTAATTGCAGCCACAGTTCCTTCTCTTAGTCTAGGATCCCATACCTTCCAACTCCCTTTGCATACAGCAGAGGGTACCTGGGACTTTTAATGTGCTTAATTATAGCTATGGTCCCTTCTATTTTTCTGGGATCCCATGCCCTCCAGCTCCCTTTGCGTTAGGCACAGGGTACTTGGGACTGTTAATGGGCTTAATCGCAGCCACAGTCCCTTCTGTTAGTAGGATCCCATGCCCTCCAACTCCCTTTGCATAAGCGGAGGGTACCTGGGACTCTTAATGTGCTTAATGACAGCTGTGGTCCCTTCTGTTTGTCTGGGATCCCATGCCCTCCAGCTCCCTTTGCGTTAGGCACAGGGTACGTGGGACTGTTAATGGGCTTAATTGTGCCACAGTCCCTTCTGTTAGTAAGATCCCATGCCCTCCAACTCCCTTTGCATAAGCGGAGTGTACCTGGGACTCCTAATGTGCTTAATTACAACTGAGGTCTCTCTGTCTGGGATCCCATGCCCTCCAACTCCCTTTCTCTTACACACGGGGTACTTGCGACTTTTAATGTGCTTAATTGTGGCCACAGTCCCTTCTGTTAGTAGGATCCCATGCCCTCCAACCCCCTTTGCATACAGCAGAGGGTACCTGGGGCTCTTAAAGGGCTTAATTGCATCTGTGGTCCCTTCTGTTAGTCTAGGATCCCAGGCCCTCCAACTCCCTTTGCATTACACAGTGGGTACATTGGAGTGTCAGTGGGCTTATTTGCCACTCCGGTCCCTTTTGTTAGCCTGGGATCCCATGCCCTCCAACTACCTTTGCATTACATATGGGGTACTTGGGACTGTTAATGTGCTTAACTGCAGCTACAGTCCCTTCTGTTAGTCTACGATCCCATGCTCTCCAACTCGCTTGCATTACCAGGTGGTATTTATGACAGAAAAAGAGCTTAGTTACATCTGTGGTCCCTTCTGTTGTTCTAGAATCCTATGCCCTCCAACTCCCTTTGCGTTACACAAGGGCTTCTTGGGACTGTTAAGTGCTCAATTGCAGCTACAGTTCCTTCTGTGTTTCTAGGGTTCCACGCCCTCCAACTCCATTTGCATTACACAGTGGGTATTTGGGACAAAAAGGTGCTTAATTGCATCTGTGGTCCCTTCTGTTAGTCTAGGATCTCAGGTGCTCCGATTCCCTTTGCATTACACACAGTGTAATTGGGACTGTTAATGGGCTTAATTGCAGCCACAGTTCCTTCTCTTAGTCTAGGATCCCATACCTTCCAACTCCCTTCCCATACAGCAGAGGGTATCTGGGACTCTTAATGTGCTTAATTATAGCTATGGTCCCTTCTGTTTTTCTGGGATCCCATGCCCTCCAGCTCCCTTTGCGTTAGGCACAGGGTACTTGGGACTGTTAATGGGCTTAATTGTGCCACAGTCCCTGCTGTTAGTAAGATCGCATGCCCTCCACTCCCTTTGCATAAGCGGAGTGTACCTGGGACTCTTAATGTGCTTAATTACAACTGAGGTCTCTCTGTCTGGAATCCCATGCCCTCCAACTCCCTTTCTCTTACACACGGGGTACTTGGGACTTTTAATGTGCTTAATTGTGGCCACAGTCCCTTCTGTTAGTAGGATCCCATGCCCTCCAACCCCCTTTGCATACAGCAGAGGGTACCTGGGGCTCTTAAAGGGCTTAATTGCATCTGTGGTCCCTTCTGTTAGTCTAGGATCCCAGGCCCTCCAACTCCCTTTGCATTACACAGTGGGTACATTGGAGTGTCAGTGGGCTTATTTGCCACTCCGGTCCCTTTTGTTAGCCTGGGATCCCATGCCCTCCAACTACCTTTGCATTACATATGGGGTACTTGGGACTGTTAATGTGCTTAACTGCAGCTACAGTCCCTTCTGTTAGTCTACGATCCCATGCTCTCCAACTCGCTTGCATTACCAGGTGGTATTTATGACAGAAAAGAGCTTAGTTACATCTGTGGTCCCTTCTGTTGTTCTAGGATCCCATGCCCTCCAACTCCCTTTGCATTACACAAGGGCTTCTTGGGACTGTTAAAGTGCTCAATTGCAGCTACAGTTCCTTCTGTGTTTCTAGGGTCCCATGCCCTCCAATTCCATTTGCATTACACAGTGGGTATTTGGGACAAAAAGGTGCTTAATTGCATTTGTGGTCCCTTCTGTTAGTCTAGGATCTCAGGTGCTCCGATTCCCTTTGCATTACACACAGTGTAATTGGGACTGTTAATGGGCTTAATTGCAGCCACAGTTCCTTCTCTTAGTCTAGGATCCCATACCTTCCAACTCCCTTTGCATACAGCAGAGGGTACCTGGGACTCTTAATGTGCTTAATTATAGCTATGGTCCCTTCTGTTTTTCTGGGATCCCATGCCCTCCAGCTCCCTTTGCGTTAGGCACAGGATACTTGGCACTCTTAATGGGCTTAATCGCAGCCACAGTCCCTTCTGTTAGTAGGATCCCATGCCCTCCAACTCCCTTTGCATAAGCGGAGGGTACCTGGGACTCTTAATGTGCTTAATGACAGCTGTGGTCCCTTCTGTTTGTCTGGGATCCCATGCCCTCCAACTCCCTTTGCATTACACACGGGGTACTTGGGACTGTTAATGGTCTTAATTGCAGCTACAGTCCCTTCTGTTAGTCTAGGATCCCATGTGCTCCAACTCTGTTTGCGTTACTGGGTGGTATTTGGGACAGAGAGGTGCTTAATTGCATCTATTGTCCCCTCTGTTAGCCTAGGAGCCCATGGCCTCCAACTTCCTTTGCATTACACACAGCATACTTGGAACTGTTAATGGGCTTAATTGCAGCCGCAGTCCCTTCTGTTAGTCGGATCCCGTGCCCTCCAACTCCCTTTGCATACACCGAAGGGTACCTGGGACTCTTAATGTGCTTAATTACAGCTGTGGTCCCTTCTGTTTGTCTAGGATCCCATGCCCTCCAACTCCTTTGCATTACACAGTGGGTATTTGGGACAGGAAGGTGCTTAATTGCGTCTGTGGTCCCTTCTGTTAGTCTGGGATCCCGTGGCCTCCAACTCTCTTTGCATTACACAGGGCATATTTAGGACTGTTAATGGGCTTAATTGTGCCACAGTCCCTTCTGTTAACCTAGGATCCCATGCCCTCCAAGTCCCTTTGTATTACTTGAGACTGTTAACTTGCTGTATTGGAGCCACAGTCCCTTCTGGGTGTTTGGTTTCCCATGTCCTCCTACTCTCTTTGGATTACAGCAGAAGGTACCTGAGACTGTTAATGGGCTTAATTGCAGCTGTGGTCTTTTCCATTACTCTAGTTTCCCATCCTCTCTTATTCCTTTTGCATTACCTGGGAGCACTTTTGGGACAGAAAGGTGCTTAATTGCATCTGTGGTCCCTTCTGTTAGTCTAGGATTCTATACCCTCCAACTCCCTTTGCATTACACACGGGGTACTTGCCACTTTTAATGTGCTTAATTATGGCCACAGTCTCTTCTGTTTGTAGAATCCCATGCCCTCCAACTCCCTTTGCATACAGCAGAGGGTACCTGGGACTCTTAATGTGCTTAATTGCATCTGTAGTCCCTTCTGTTAGTCTAGGATCCCATGCTGTCCAACTCCTTTGCATTACACACGGGGTAGTTGGGACTGTTAAAGTGCAGCTACAGTGCCTTCTTTGTGTCATTTTCCATGCCCTCCTACTCTGTTTAGATTACAGCAGAGGGTATTTTGGACTGTTAACCTGCTTAATTGCAGGTATAGTCACTTTTGTTGGTTTAGGGTTCCCGTGACCTTTGCTCCTTTTACATTACCTGGGCAGGTACTTGGACTGTAAAGGTCCTTAATTGCAGCTGTGATCCCTTCTGTTACTCTAGGATCCTATTCACTCCCTCTACATTACTTGGGAGGGTTTTGGGGACTCTTAAAGAGCTCAATTGCAGCTCTGGTCCCTTGTGTTACTCTGGGATCCCATGTTCTCCAACTCTTTTCACATTACCACAGATGGTACTTGCGACTATTAATGGGCTTAATTGCAGCTGTGGTCCTTTCTGATGGTCTGGGATCCCACACTCTCTAACTCCCTTTGTATTACAGCAGGGGGTACCTAGGATTGTTATGGGCTAGATTGCAGCTGTTGTCCCTTTTTAGTTTAGGATTCTTCACCGTCCTACTCCCTTTGCATTACAGTAGAGGGTATTGGAACTGTTAAATGCTCAATTGCAGCTGTTGTCCCTTCTGTGTGTCTAGTTTCCTATGACCTCCTACTACCTTTACATTACCTGGGAGTGTATTTGGGACTGCTAAAGTGCTTAACTGCAGTATGGTCCCTTCTGTTAATCTAGTTTCCCATCCCCTCCTATTTGCGTTATAGCAGAGGATACTTGGGACTGTTAAGGTGCTTTATTGCACCTGTGGTCCCTTCTGTTGGTCCAGGATCCCATCCCCTCCTACTCTCTTTGCATTACTATAGGGGGTACTTGTGACTGTTAATGTGCATCTCATCCTGTCACACCCTGTTAGTGTTACAGCAGAGGGTGCTGAACCCCAAGGCTCTTCTTTTGCACTGTTAATGTGCGTAATTGCATTTGTCCCTCTTCCTCTGCAGTAAAGACCTCACTCATTTCCCTTGTATTCATCAGCGGATGCCCTTTCCTTAAGACCTTTGTACTAGGATAGTTAAAATGAACCATGATAATTGACTAAAACTATGTCTTTCATTTAAGTCCCCTGTACTCTCTGTTTTACAAGAAGGTGTATTAATTACCTCAGTTACTTTTTTCTGGGGCTATTTATGTGCAAAATTCCAATGTTCATGGGCCCTCCCTTTAAACTAATATCCCACCCTATTACATTACAGTGGGGGATGCTAGGGACCCAAAGTCCTTCTCTTGGGACTCTTAAGGTGCCTGTGCCCTCCTGGTAAGCTAATATCCTGACTTCTTAGTATTATAGCAGGGGTACCGACCACCTCAAGCCTTTCTTTTGGACAGTTAATGTGCAAAATTGCACTAGGATTCCATCCCTGTCAAACCTCCTTTGCATCAGGGGTGCTGACCAACTATGGCTGCTTCTCCTGTACAGTTAAAAATATGCATAATTACAGTAATCCCTGCTCCCTTATATTAGAATAGGATCCCATTTCCTTGCCCCATTTACATTACTGCAGGAGCTTCTGACTAGCCAAGATTCATTTTCTTGGACTGTTAATGTGCATACTTAATTTGCTTCTCTACTTGTACATCAGGTAAGGACCCTCCTCATTCTATTTATATTCCAGCAGGAGGTGCCTACTACTCAAGACCTTACACACTACTGCAGTTAATGTGAACAATCTTAGTTGTTTTGTACACAGTCTCAGTTGTCCACAACTGTGCCTTTTAGATCAGGACACCTGCACTTATCGAAGCAGAGGTTACTGACTACCTTAAAACCCTGCTCTTGGGAATGTGGATATGTGTGATTACAGTCATGCATGGTCCTTTGAGTTAACTGGGGTCCTTGACTCTTTTCACACCCTCTTTGCTTTACTGCATGAGGTACTGTCCACTTCAGGCCCCTTTCTCAAACTGTTAATGTGCATAATGACAATTACATTAGGATCCTTCCCCTTCACACTCCTTTGAAGTACCACAGGAATTCTGACCTAAGGTCCAATTTCTTCGCCTGTTAATATTCATGATTATATTTATCTGGGTTCCTGTGCACTAGACAAGGACACCTCCTCTCCCCACTTTCTTTTTCTTCCAGCAGGGAGTGCCCCCTCCACAAGACCATTACACTTGGACAGTCAAGGTGCACAATTGTAATTGACCACAACCATGCACCTTAGACATTAATGAGCGTAATTGCACATGGCTCATCCTATTTGAATAAGATCCTACCCTCTCAGACCCCTTTTGCAGTTTAGCAAGGGTGCTGACCCCTAAGGCCTTTTTTCTTGGCCTGTTAATGTATGTTTGATTATATTTGTCTGAATTCCTGTACACTAGACAAGTGCACCCCACTGCTATCTTCCTTTCCCTTCCAGCAGGGAATGCCTCCTCCTTAAGACCGTTACATTTCGACAGTCAAGGTGCACAATTGTAATTGACCACAACCATGCACCTTAGATGTTAATGTGCATAACTGCACATGGCTCATCCCATTTGAATAAGATCCTACCCTTTCAGACCCCTTTTGTAGTACAGCAGGGACACTGATCACTAAGGCCTCTTTTAATGGCTTGTTATTGTGCATAATTGCATTTGTACACATTCCTGTACGCTAGATAAGGACACCCCTCTCCCCATTCCCTTTGCCTTTTAGCAGGGAGTGCACAATACTTTAAGATCCTTATATTTGTACAAGGTACACGGTTTTAATTGATTACACCATGTCTCTTGGGCATTAATGTATATAATTGCAATTTAGTTCAACCTACTCTGTTGCCCTTCATTTGCATTATACCAGGGTTGTTGACCCCTAAATCCCCCTCTCTTGATCTGTTAATGCGCATAATTGCATTTGTCCAGGTTCTTGTGCACTGGACAAGGACACGTCCCCCCACTTCCTATGCCTTCCAGTAGGTGGTGCCCACTGCTAAGACCTTTACATTTGAACAGTTAATGTGCAGAATTGTGGTTTTCTACAACTCTATCACTTCCAGGACTATTGTACCTCCTTTGTACTACTGCAGGGGATACTGTTTTCCCCCAAGGCCCCTTCTAGTGGACAGCTTATATACATCATTGAAACTGTCTGTTGTCTTCATCAGTAGGCTAAGATCATACCCCATCAGCTTCCCTTTGCAGTACAGCAGAGTGTGCTGATTAACCAAGGCCCTCTTCTTTTGGACTGTTAATATGTACAATTGCATTTTCTCCTGTTCTTTGCACTAGGTAAGGACCCCACCTACTTCCTTAGCATTTTCAGCAGGCAGTGCCCACTACTTAATGACTCTTTCACTTGGAAAGTTCATGTGCACAAATGCAGTTTTCTAAGCATGTCTTATACCAGAATCCCTGTACCCTCTTTGCTTTAGAGCAAGGAGATGCTATTCACCTAAGGCCCTTTCTTTTGGACTTTAATGTGCATAATTGCAGTTATCTATCTCTTCTGTTGGACTAAGATTGCATCCTTTCATACCCCCTTTGCATCAGGGTCATGTTAACCATCAATGAGCTCTTCTCTTGAGGTTATTAATGTCCATAATTGTATTTGTCTGTGGACCTGTGCAGTAGGAAAGGATGCTCTATGCCCCTAGCACTGCCTTTGGACTGCTGCTGAGGAGTGCTGACTATCATGACCTCAGCTCTTGGATGCTTGATGCACCAATAACAATTATCAGAAGTACTGATCATTAGATATGACCCCTGTACCCTCTTTGTATACATCAAGGGTACTGACTAAGGCCCATTTCTTAGACTGTTAATGTGAACTTTTGCACTTATCTATACCCCCTTCTGTTAGAGTAGGAGACCATACCCTTACACCCCCTTTACATTAATGCAGGGGCTGCTGACCACACAAAACTTTTGGGACTGTTAATGGGCACGTGGCAATAAGCACTGGAATTTTCCTTCCTGGCCTTGTTAGACAAGCACTCCCAGCCCCAATTTCCCATGGCATAATAAAGTATAAACATTGCAGTATGCCATGAACTTGTCCATCAAACAGCGACCTATACTCCCACTCCTTTTGCATTGCACCAGTGTATAAAATTCCGAGTAATCATGGTCTTACCCTTATCTTCCCTTGCCCCACCCCTTGCCTGCCCTTGGACCCTTCTTATGAACTATTAATGCTCACAATTTCAGCTGTCCATGTATCCAGCCATTAGATAAGACTGTACTCCCTCGCCCCTTCCATCCCACCCTGCCCTTTTTGCATTGTTGCTGGGGAATGTTGACTGGGCTAGGCCCTTTCTCTTGAATTTAAAACGTTAACAACCCCAGATCTCATTGGTTTACCCACTTTGTATTGCTGTAATGCCTCAGTTGCACTTTCCTTGGTCCCGCCCATAAGACATGGACCCCTCTACTTCCTTCTTTGCATTGCTTCTGAGTAGTGCTGACTTCCCAAAGCCCCTTCTGTGTTATTAATGAACACAGTACTCATTGTCCCATTTTTTAGCCCATCAGCCCAAGATCTCCCTACCACTTTGATGTTGTGTGTTTGTGCAGTGTTGACTACCAAAAGCAGGCTTGAACTAGGTGGATGGGCCTTCACTCCTTTTCCTGCATTTGTTAATGATCCCAGTTCCAATTATTGTCACATTCTGGGGACAGGAGCCATCTCTGCCCAGCTCTGTTACTGCTTTACTGGGCAAAATGCTCAAGGCAAGTCAGGCCCAAGGAGCTGGATTGCCACCCCTTTATTTTGGATTTTCTATATATATAAGTATCAGTTGAAAATTGTCTCCCCAGGAAGGAAGGTTAACACTCTCTCTGCATTCTTCCTTCCAGAGCAGATTGCCTGGCTAAGAATCTCTCCTCTTGTATATTGCTATTGTACAGTGTCAATTGCCAGGATGCAGCCAAAAATTTGCTGTTAATTTTTTATTTTTTAAGAAAGACATCTGGCTTACAAGGTGGAATTGATAACCTGGTCATTAAATTTTTGACGTCTAAAAACCCATTTATACCATGTACCTGATGACCAGTGTCTCTCATTTTACTAAGGGTGGTGGGTGTGTGGATGGACCACTGTGACTCTTGCTATTTTGGTATTACCAAAGGAGTTTTAGAGTAGAGCTCTTAAGACCAGTATCTTTGGGCTCTACCACCATTTTAAAACCATTTCTTGTTCGGGCTTTACCACCACTCGCTTTTAGAAAAACTACCTAAACTTTCTAATCCTTAAATTTCTTCATCTGGAGCACCAACCATCCCCTACTTATTTCAAGAAGATTGCTGTAAAAGGATGAAATGAGAGAACATATGCTGAGGTGCTTTTGAAAACCATAGATCACCTTATTTGATTAATCTATTATATAAAATGCACCTTGCTTAATTCTGCTAATTTAAAGTAGCCTGAAGCACCACACTGAAGTGAGGACTTAGAATGATGGGACCAGTTTCCCTGTTTTATATTAAAAGAAAAATAAGACAAGATCTAATTATTCTTCTGGACACAAATTTCAACAGTGAGATAGCTGCCTGGTAAAACTGAATAATATCCCAGCTTCTAGTGTACAGGGTGTTTCGTGGCAGAGAACTATTTAATATGGAACTGCTGAAGCAAATAACTAGTCATCACAACAGCAGTTCTTTGTAATCACTGAAAAAGGATGCTATTCCTCTGAGAAGGATGTCAAAAGATCGGCCCAGCTCAGGGTACAGTTTGTACTTCTAGCTCCTTGGACAGCTGTAAGAAGAGTCTCTGGCTCTTTAGAATACTGTAAGTACTACTTTGTAGCTATTAAGTAATTTTTTCCCTGTTCTATTTTCTTTCTTTTAGATGCTACCCATAGAACAGTCAGAGGGTCCTGTAAGTCTCCTTTCCTGTTCCCACCTCATCTGCAATTTATATATATATATCATCATATGAGTTAACCAACAGAATTATAGAATTAATGTATACCTGGCTCCATGCTAGGTTATACTGAAGTGAGGGGTGGAAATGATATAGTCCTATATAATCTCATCCCTGAGATGGTTGTATTGTTGAGGAGCTACTATAAGCACACTTTAAATAACTAAATGATAATCAAGTGCTGTCTTGTGTGTATTATAAGTTATAGAGTTTTAAAAAGGGAGCCCACTTGGGTTTGAAGTTGATAGGATAAGCTTAAAGAAGGAGATGGGTTTACTTTTTCTCTTTGGTTCAGGATATGATTAATATTGCAGCCATCTGCAGTAGTCCAGTTGGTTTATTTTAAATGTCATTTGATTTTTACCTCTTTTGGAGGCATGGCAAGAGATAAGGCTTAGCCATTGTGTTTGGCTGTATGCCAAGGCTGGCAAATCGTCGATTGTTAAATCTCATTATAAACTTGAGCTTTTCAAAGTTCAAGTATGGGGGGTATAAAGATGATTCGGTTGTTCATTGTACCTTTTTATTCTGTCTCTGCCCAAGAACAGATGAGAGTAGTGATGCCTTTTTAGTTTGAGATATTTGTGGAACCTGTTTGGCAAGAGGGCAATGGAGAAGTATAAGTTTTATAAGAAAACCCATGACCTTGCCTACTTTATGATGAAGTTGAAATACTTTCTTCCCCTTTGTCTTTTTCAACAGGTACCTTGGTAAGCTAAAAAGCTTAGCCTCCCTGATGTAAAACAAACACAAAGGTCCAGCTTAAAAAATATTAACATCAAATTTGAAACATTTTTTGTGCACATCCATGTATCCTAGCAGGAGCAAGAAGAACCATATTAATGAGCTGGACTTTTCTCTTACTGCCCATTTTAATTAAATCCATATTTTCTCACAGCCTGTTCCCTCCCCACTGGCCCCCATGCCTAAAGACATTATTTGTCTGACTAACTGGGGGTAATATACAAATGGTCCTGAGCCTTCTTGGAAACGTGGTCTATGCCACTGTTTCTCAAACTGAAGTAATTTGTCAGGATGAAACACCTTTTAAAGGAACAAAATTTTTTGAGATCCTAAAGAATATGTGTTTTGAGGAACACTGACTTAAGAAAGTTATTTGAAATGTAAACATGATTTCTAATTCAAGATATCTTTGTCAAAGATATATAATGTTTTATATAATATATGTAGGACTTGGGGATCCATGAGAATATATCCACAAACCCCCAGGGTTCTTATCACCCCAATTTGAGAAACACTGGTCTACACTTATGAAATCTTTTATTGCTACTAATCAAATCATCATTCAATATTAACATACAACCATAACTATCTACTGGAATTTTTTTTAAAGGGATGAATTCTCAGCCGGTTCTATACTCCCACTCAAGAGGAAGGATGGATCAATTTTAGGTGGATTGAAGCCTGCACTAGACAGCATCCAAAGGTGAATCTTGGAGTTGTATTTCAATTCATTGCTTGAAATAAATTCTCTAGCAATTGTAAAAAGGGATGCTCTGGAAATGTGGGCCACTTCAAAATTGAGATAATCCTTGTGTTAATATATATTTATTGGACCAGGCACTGGAATAAATAGCAAAACCAAAGACATGATTTCTGTCAAGGAATTTGCTATGTGATGGAAGATGCAGAAATGAACAAGTCATTATGGTGTTGGGCAATTTGATGAGTATCATAAAAATGCTGAGAAGTTCTGTGGGGCATAGAGGAAGAAGAGTGGGGGGGTACATTCTTACTGAGCAAAGTGATGGCAAGGGGAAAATGCAAGGTGTGCCTAGGGAGTACCTTGGTCAGTTGGCTCAGGGGATGTATAAGCTGGGGGCTTACAGGCACTACTGCACTATTCCTTGCTTTTTGCAAGGGCATTTTAATGAAGCTCATGTTCTCTTAGATGGAGTGAATCACTGTTCTTTTTCATGGGTTTGGGGGCAGAAGGAGATGCTGGCAAAATTATGAAAAAGTTCTGAAATGGGAATAGGAACACCTAGCCTGGCTCTAACCTTGGATCAAATCACTATGCATCTAAACTTCACTGTCTAAGAACTGCTGATGAATTAAGACAAGGACTTGAATTAAATACCTCAATTCCTAAAAATGACATTTTGTCATTTGGAAAATTTTCAAGGGGTTGAAAAAGAAAGCACTTAAATTTTTTTGGCATTTCTCTAAATGGTTATTGTGATTTCTGACTTTCCTCCTTATAGAACCTTAATATATAGGTTGGAGGAAGTTTTCTGACCCCGGTTTTGTGTATCTTTTCCCATATCCCCCTTCAGCTTTTCTACCTATCTTTCTGTAACCCATCTACACATTTCTCTAGCCACCTCTCTAAATTATACAAGATCATAGGACTCATGGCTGCTATGATTAAGCATTCATAATTTCTTTTCAGGGTTTCTGGGCCCTGGATATCAAATGTATACCTGGATGGGAGTTTGTGACTTGAAGTAAAGAATTAAAAGTTGATCTGTGGTGGCTGCTAAATTATTCTTATTTGTGAAAGTGTCCTGGGAAAATTTTCACCAGCTTAAAGAGAAGGCAACTGATTATCTGAACTGAGCTGTTCCCCCAAACTTTATATCTTGGATGGCAAAGAGTACTGATGTGTATGGTTAAACAGAGCGAATACCTTCCTCTGCCTCAAGTCTTACAAACTGGATTGGAAAAAAACTTGATTTTCCCACTACCATATTTTTGCCTACAGACAAGTAGCATTTAATACTAGTCTCCTTCAAAATCCAACTCAAGTTGGCTCTTAAGTATTTGTTTGAGACTTAGCTGATCTGCTGAATTTAACAAGTTAAACTTCAATGGCCATGCACATTTATACATCGCTGTATTGGTGCCATTGTGTTGGCTATGTTTTTATTGATGATTTAGACTTTACTAGATTGCTCTTCCTTGACCTCTCCAAGTTAGAGCCCTGAGACATGTTATGTTAGGCTCCTTGTGTATCCTGTATAAATGAGTTTAATAAAGAACTCTTTCTTTACTGTTTGATGCCTACATTGGAAATGAGCTCTTGATTTCTTCATGTTAAGATGAGAGATTGAAACAAAATTTAAATTTGACTAGTGCTAGATTTCTTAGATGATAGATATTATTTTGTTTGACCAATTAGAATGCTCTTCTTCTAGTTTTCCTGGAAATAGTAGAGGCTATGCAACAGACCTAAGTATTACCCTCTTATTGCATAAAATATATAATCAAATGCTTGTAACAATTTCAAAATAGGGATATGTCTGGGAAATCAGTGTACCTGAGTCCTGTTATAAAATGTCTGAGTTACTTAATCCATAGCTTTGAAAACTTTTGGCATACTATATTTTATGCTATGTTTGTTGATGTGATGGCCATTGTGCAGTGTTGGTGTGCAATTACTCTACAATCTATATATCATTAAAGTTTTCCAGCCTTTCATACCTCCCTTGACTGAAAACTAGCTATTAATTCACTGCCTTCTCTTTATAATGGATTGACTAGGTCCTTCCAGGAAATCTGTTGATGAACAAGAACAAGAGTTTAATTGCTAATGTTTTTTTTTTAATGACTTTTTGATATTATGGATACTTGAATATTTGGGCCTTATATATTTCAGCTTTAAAACTGACTGCAATTAAAACCCTATAAACAGAAAACAGAGCAAGTCTTTGGGCCAGATTTGCAAACAATGATGGTAGCAAAATCCGGAACATATAATTACCAGTTCTCAGGTTCCATTTTGCTTGCTTTTTTAAAACTCTGCATTTTATAAGCCTTCAGCATCTGGTTGGGAGATTTTTAAAAAAATATTATTTTAGAACAGTTTTATAGATTTACAGAGTGATTCTAAAGATAGTACAGAGAGAGTTACTGTATACTCCACAACCAATTTTCCATATTATTAACATCTTATAGTACTATAGTACATTTGTTACAATTAGTGAACCAATATTGATACATTATTATTAACTAAAGACCATACTTTATTCACATTTCCTCAGTTTTTCCCTAATGTTCTTTTTATGTTCCAGGATCCCATCTAGGATACCACATTGCATCTAGTGGTCATGTCCTCCTTAGGATCCTCTTGGTTACGACAGTTTCTCAGACTTTCCTTGTTTTTGATTGCCTTAACAGTTTTGAGGACTAATGGTCAAGTATTCTGTAGAATGTCCCTCTATTGGGATTTGTCTGATGTTCTTCTCATGACTAGACTGGGTTTATAAATTTTGGGGAGGAAGACCACAGAAGTAGACTGCAATTCTTATTTCTCCAGAGTACGTACTATCAACCTGACATAACCACTGTTGATGTTGACAGTGATCACCTGGCTAAACGTACAGTTTGTCAGGCTTCTCCACTACTTGTAAAATTATTATTTTTTTCCCTTTTCATACTGTAGTCTTTGGAAGGAAGCCACTAAGTGCAGCCAACACTTAAGGAATGGCAAGTTATGCTCCATTTCTTAGATGGTTTACTATCTACATAAATTATTTGGAATTCTTCTACACAGGAAATGTCTTTTGTCCCCAATTTACATATTTATTCAGTCATTCATTTATATCAGTATGGACTCATGGATATTTATTTTACACTCTGGGTTATAGTCCAATACTGTATTTTGTTCAGATTGTTCCAGCTTTGGCCAATATGAGTTCTTTCAGTTGGCTCCTTTGACATAACCTCATCATTGTGAGTTCTTTCTTTTGTGTTTGAGCACTTTCTTACTTTTTGGCACTACAAGATGTTCCAGGCTCATTTGTATATCTCCTATCCCAGTCCTAGAATCTGCAGTTTCTCCAAGGAGCCCTGATTCTTTTTATTGGAGAAGAGTATTAGAAATCAAGATCTGGGTGCTATGTGTGCTCATTGCTACTGGGGTGTCATTGCTTCAAAACCCTCTCAGTTGATAAGAGCGAGGAGATATATGCATGCATATTAACTCGTATATGTACCTATCTATAAATATTTATATATATAACCATCTGTATCTATTTTAAGCTAAGCATGGGTTCATTCAGATGTCTCCAACACTAATCTGTTACCACATGAATCGTTATAGTCTTCTCTCCTTGCTTATCTGTTATCTCCGACTTGACTTGGTTGGGAGATTTTTTTTTATGTTCATATTAGGGTAGATGAGTGTTTGACAGTTGCCTCTATAGTTAAGTTTAGGAAGAGTTTAGCTGTAGGTTGATTAAAAGTTCTTGAAACTAAAAATGACTGTTCTTCCCTAAATGTTTCTGCTAGTTTTGAAACTTATAATAGGTTGCAGAAAAAAACTTGATCTTAAGAACCAGGATCTATCCCAGTTTCTGCATTTTGCCCCTCATTTTCAGATTCAGTTACTCTGGTGCAGCCAGGTCAGCTGTTCCTTGGGTATGCATTTCTTCTTCCAGTTTTTTTCTGAGAGCTAAAGTACCGTGAGACCACTGGAGGTGGGGAGGGAGGGGAAAGGCATGTTCATAAGTAGGGCAGGGAAGATCCATTTAGTGACCTCCTGCTAGTCTTTCAAAGTGCCTATTTAAGACCCAAGGAGTAGGTTCATTCCTTGGCAATATGTTACCGAAATGCCATTTTCAGTGTTTTAATTTTATTCAAGCTAATTGGTGTGCTTATTTTAAAACGTGCTCTGAGTAATATGATTGTCACATGTATTGCATCTGGATTAGTAACGACATAAGTTTGTATTGGGCATAATTTTAATATTTTATGTTAGATGTTGAGACACTGTTTCTGAAATCTGTGTAACAAAGTTTGACAGTAGAGAGCTCTTATCTCAAATTTTTCCTTTATTTCTTCCAACATTTTATTATGAACATTTTCAGAAAAGTTGAAAGGTTTATATAGTGAACACTGGCATACTCACCATTTAGATTCTATAATTAATATTTTGCTATATTAGATTAAACTTTTCCTTTAAAAATAAAAAAAAAATTCTTATGCACCCTTTAAGTTCATGGAAATAACTTTTAAGCTAAAGGGTATGAACAAAATAGGAATAAAATCATTTTGCTTAGATCTATAGTACAACCATAAAACACAGCGAGTGTACAAAAATAGTAGTAAATAAATGGCTACTAAAATGTGAAAATGGTACTATTATGGTATTGCTTCTTTGCAGTGTAACATGTATCTGCTGTCACGTGCTGTGACACTGGTTGGTTAATGCACTTAACCAAATTGCTCTTTTCAAATTGCTGCAAAATCTTGTTATTATAGCACATAGCAGTGCTATTTGTCTTTCATTTGGCACAAGACACATTTATATATTGTTTTCCTCAGTTCTTAAGCTCCAGGCAACAAAACTATTACCATTTACCACCAATCTGGGAATGCAATCCTCCATTATGAGGTAGTCATCTAGCTGATCCAGACTATTTTTATGGTAAAATATAAATATGGTAAAAATTTTATGGAAAGCTCCTGTACCCCCTGAGAATCCTTGCGCAGACCCCAGAGTTAGAAGACATCTGAATTGAGAGAAGACCTGGGTTTAAGTACCACTCGGCCACCTACTAGTAGTGTAACATTGAGGGAGTCTCATCTTCTGGGCTCCCGGTTTCTTTATCTAGAGCATGAAAATGTTGGATAACATGATCATTGATATCCTTTCTAGCTGTGATGGTTCTCCAGCTGGAGTATTTGAACCAGCTGGCTGGCTATGCTACTTGGTTTTTATGTCTAAAGTACCTTGACATTTTGTTGGGCTACAAGATGACAGATAAAGAGTCTCAAAATTCTTCTCAATGAATATTGAACCCTAATGAAATGTATGGTTCTGTACCAGTTCCAAAATGTAATGACTTTCTCTAGCCTTAGATTCCCTTTAAGGGAAAGGGAATGCTCCTTGAATATGTCAGCACTATAATGACAAAACTAGAGGGCTTTGATGCTAAAGCAGCCATACTCAGTAAATATGGTTCAGAGTGGCTCAGAAGATCTAGTTCTTTCCTTTTAAATACCTTAACAAGGAGTGTGTAAATGAATTTGAGCTTTGATCCATCAATTTAAGAATTCGAGTAAATTTACTTGCACATGGAGTGTACATTTATCATCATTAATGGGGTTTCAGGAAGGAGCGGAGTAAATACGTATAAATATGTATGAACTGCCATGTTTAACTGGAAGCCTATATTTGGGGATGAAGTATCTAATCTTAGGTTAAACAAGGATGGGGAAGGATGTTGCCAAGGGATTTTGAAGCCTGTTCTGCTCATATTGAGAACATCATAGAATATCACTTTGGCTTTACTGGACATCTTATCTGGAGAATAGAGTTGAATAAGTGATCTTCCACATACTACTGTTAGAATTTGTTTGATACTGGCATAAAGGTCCTTATGGTAATTCCTGATCAGGAATCTGGAAACCATACCTGGTGCTTTCTACACCATACTATAACATATAAAGTGTTTTCAAGATTGCAAACTTGGCTTAGACCTGCTTCAGTGAGCTCCTATCCTACAGTAAAGGCAGCTAGCCAATTATTAAAAATGGTCAAGGCAATTGTACCTCCTTGCCAGTAGTAGCAGTTGCTCTGCTACCCTGTATCTTGCAGTATTTTCAGCAAGATGATGACCTTTAGGCCACAAATTTAGTCAGCCTTTAATAAGGTGGGTATTGGTTTGACCCATATTTCCATTTAGTTCTTTTTCTACACTTGCCTAATCCTTCTTTTATACTGCCAGTGCTCGCCATTACAGGACCTTAGGGAGACCAAACAGGCTAGAGAGGAGAGACAGGAGACATCTATATCTAATGTTTCAGGTTAATGCTTCCTAGTGTTTTTTGTTGAGGTTTTCTCAACAGTTTTGTATCCTCCTGAGCCCTGTCTTTCTTCTTAAGGACATTTGAGCACGTGAGACCTGAGGACTGCAGGCAGCTCTAAGAAGCTCTACATTGATCAGATCTTTCCTTTTGAGAATCTGGATAAGCTCCAACTAGTCAAAGAGGATGGCTTGCAGGCCACCTGGAGAAAAAGGTAGTTTGGGGAGCTCATGCTTGTGGGAACTCTGTCTTTGGCTTTAAGGGCTTTTAACTTCCTGCCACTCTCCTTTTTAAAACAGAATATGAGCTAGTTCTTATCAATTCCTACAATTTTTTTTTGGCTTATACACATACATTTTAACTTTCCAGAATGAGTTTCATCTATTATTTCATTTATCCTTCAGAGCTAGGCTCCTTTGAAGTCTGTAAGGACAAGCATCTTGATCTCCATTTCATAAATGAAGATTGAGAGATGCAAAACAATAAATTACTTCCTTTCACATCTCGTAGCTACTTAGCAGGAGAGAGAGAGAATGAGCCTATGCCTTATGTTTAGTAGGCCTTGAAATTATTTCCACCTTCCTTTGGCAGACTAGTGGTAAGTGCTGAGGGTTTGTTGATGACTAGTACCAACTTGATCTGTGTCATAGCCGTTTTGGCAGGCCTAATTCCATTGTCACTGTCATTCTCTTGTTTTAAGAAGTTGAGGGTTTGTTAAATTTGAAAAACCATGAAATTGCTAAAAGGTAGAATAACAGACCCAAGGGCCTGTGTAAGCTACTTACTGGATCCCTAGCCTTCTGTACCTTTTTTTCCTTTTGTGTAGATTTGCTTAGCTATTGTGATACCTGGGGTTTTATATGCCTATAACAATTCTTGATTTCTCTGAATATCCTGGGACTCTGGTGGTGCCATATTTATATAAAGCTGTTCAAGAAATGTACCATGTGGATTGAGTAGAAAACAATTCTGTTTACCTTGGCAATGCTCCAGCATCTTGCTACTTAACTTACAAATTAAAAGAGGGGAATGATGCAAAACTAGGTGAGAGAGAGGCACTTTGAAGTACATTGCTCAGTTCTTAAAATAGTGCTTTATAAAAGAAGCCCGAGGCACTGTGAAGAATTCTTACAGAACTCAGAGAGTCAGACCACATTGTAGCTTTTCTAAGTGGCTTGATGGCTCTCTTGGTTGAGAAAGCTTTAGCTTCTTCTGTTATTTTCAACTGCTTGATTTCTTGACCTTCACTATATTTTATGATGAGAACACCAGGACATTAATAATCCACAGTCTAGAGGATTGCTCATCAGTGGACACTGGAGAATAAAGCACAGTATGGGAATTTTGGTAATTATTCAGCTCTTAATTGCTCTTGGAAATGAGGGAAAATATAAGGAAAGGAGCTGGAATGAATAGAAGAATTTGCATGTTGCTAGGCTGGTAGCTAGAATATAGAGTTCTACACAGTTCTAACTCTCCATCCCTCAATCCATCTGAAGAAAAGGGTAGACAAAGTTTAATTTAACCACTAGTTGCTCATTGGGACAGACTTTCCTAGTGTATTGCATTTCAATAATTTATTTTTCTTTTGTCTCTTCTCCAGATCTTCCTCAGAAGAATAGGCTTGTTGCTTTACGGTGTTAGTGACCCATTCCCCTTGACGATCCCTAGGTGGAGATGGGGCGTGAGGATCCTCCAGGGGAAAAGCTCACTACCACTGGGCAACAACCCTAGGCCAGGAGGTTCCATCAAGATTCTTTCCTGGGCCCAGGTAGGAAGATGAAGTCTCAAGACAACTACCACACATCAGAGGTGGGTAACGTGTCCCTAAAAACATAATAAGTAGTCTTTAATTTTGATCTTGTTTTGCAGTATACATTGCACTTAGCTTTCCACTGAGATTGTTTTCATCATTATCAACTGTGTTTGCTTTGGTAAAAACAGCTCCCTAACTAACCTGGGAAACAACTGGGTGTGAGATGGGTGAGAGTGATGATGTGAAGAGAGTAGCAGGCTGCATGAGTTAGGGTTTTAGGGTGGGACTATAGTATTTGGGAGAGGCTTACAGCTAAATTGTTCTTTCTTTTAGGAGAATGTGGACAACAACTGCCACATCTGTGACTTTGATCATGGGCAAATCATCATTCTGGACCTTCTCATCCCCAAAATCTCCCTTGAGGCCCTGTTGGAGAACTTTGCTAGTCATTTACGTACTTCAAGATGCCTTGAGATATCTGTGGGATGAAATACAAAACAAGCTCTTTGATAAGATAAATAATTATATCTTTTTATGCCATGCTTGCTGATTGATGGAAGGCTCACAACTACAAATGGGAACCTGACCAGAAATGGCACAAAATTATCTATTGTCAGGGAGGATCTAAAGAACCACAACCCTGCATACTCTAGGTCAGTGATGAGAGAAGCTGATTAAGGGGAGGTAGATTGGGAGATAGAGGTAACTATTCCGTGTAGTAAGTCCTGATTGTACAGGCTTTGTACAGATTAGTATTCCTGTAAAGGAATAAGGCTATGATTGATGGTGATGTTTCCAATGGCTCACCAAGTGTTATTAGGCAGGACATTTTCCTATTTATGCCGTAGTTTCCTATTCTGTTGAATCAGGAAGTTATATTTTATCTCTAAGGACCTAAAGCTTCAATTTATATCTATAGCTCATGAATTTGAATCTTCCCATAACTCTAGTGCAATACTCAGTTAGTACTTCTTTATGGCATTTATATGGTTTCCCTCTTGTTTTTTGTAGCTCCTGATTGTTCCCTTCATATCTGCCAAATCATTGTCCTTCCCAAAAGCAGTACAGGGAACAAGAAATCTGAACACACCAAAAGAAGATCAACATGCCTGGCACCCTAGCATTTAAAAATAGCAGAATGAAGTAAGTTGTTGGTGTTGTAATCCCGTGAGGATCACTTTAGAACTAATAGCTGTTTGTTGGGGGTTCGTGTGGGATGGGGTATGGTGGCCTAATGTGTAATGTGGGGCAAATGTGAGATGGGAGAATGATCAAATCTGTATCACCAGCTGGGTGCACTGAAGCAACTCAAAAGACATGACAGTCTGCGTACCAGTTTTGTCACAGAGTAATTTAGTTTCACCTAGTCTGTTCTTTATCTTTTCTGCATAGATCCCTTGCCAGTCTTAGAGGCCTAAACATATAGAAACCTAAGACAAAGACTTTTTGTTTTTTGCTGAGAGGATGGCCCTTTCTCACCTTCTATCGTGAGAGAATCTATCTGCAATTAGATTTGGTGTTAAAGGAAACCCAGTCCCTGAAGCTGCCATTGTAATTGTGAAGGGTGTGCAAATCAAGTCAGTTTTCTAAAGAGATGGGGAAAGGTGAAGCTATAAAATGAGGAGATTGACTAGGTGCTCTCTAAGGGCCCTTTATTATGATATTCACTCATCTGTGGCATCTTGTTTGGCTCTCTGGAAATCCTTCTAAACAGTTGTAGCAGAATGTTAAGAGGCACACATTCTGTGTTTAAATCCTCTGCCACTCATTAGGTGATGGCCTTTGGTAATTTAGAATCTCTGATTAGACTTGTCTGTGAAGGTTAAATGAAATCATGTATGTAAAGTGGTTAGTATACTGTCTGGCACATGGTAAGTATAAAGGCAACCCAAGAACTTTCATAAGTTCATTTGACACAATACAAGTGACCACTAAGACTGTCTATTTTAGTGGCGGGCAGAATTAGCATGTTTTGGCTCTATGTAAGAAATTCCTAAGGTAAAAGTTTGTAAGTAGAAGAGCGTCTATGTTGGTGGTGGTGGTTGTTAATTATTATTATTGGTAGTAATATAAGTGGTATTGGTATAATGATAGTTTATTGTAATTATTAATGCACTTTTGGTTTTCTTGTCTTCTCTTTGTGATGTTTCTTGTGCCTGTTGTGCCCCTCACTGTATCTTGTTTCTTCTACTTCTTACCCTCTTCCTCTGAATGTCTGCCTTTGCTTATGTCTTTCATTCATAAGTGTGTATTTCTTTGCTTGTCTATTTCTTCCTTGAATGTCTTTGCTCTTTCTTCTCTATCTAAAGGGTGTCTTACCTATTTCCATGATTCTCTTGCTAGTTTCTTCTCTGTGTATCTTTGTCTCAGTGTCTTTTTTCTTCCTAAGAGTGGTCTGTGCCTTGTCTTAGATGTGTCTCTCTTTTCATTTTGTTACTGATTCTCTTTGCTCTCCTAGATCTGGCTCTTTTTTCACTGTTCTTCCCTTTGTGTCTCTGAGTCACATACTGTGTGCTTTTTGCTCACATCTTATTCTGTCTCTCTCTCTTCTTTTTCTCTTTGTGAATTCTGATTGTTTGTCACCTCCTCCCTTTCTTGTTGGTTTGACATTTTATGTTTGTCTGATTCTGGCCTTCCTTCTGCTGTTTCTACTCCTTATCTCACATTTCTCTTCTCTACATATCCTTTCTGCCTCTCTTGGGCCGTTTTCTCTTTTTTTCCTGCTTTGTGTGCCTCAGTGTCTCTTTGCTCTTTGTGATTTTCCATTTGAGCATTCATCTCTCCGTTTTTCGTTTCTTCTCTGCTTTTTCCCTTCTACTCACCTTTGAGTATTTCAGCCTCCTCATGAGTCTGTGTCTGCCCCTCTTTGATTTCATGCAGTCCTCTCTCCTTGCATATTTATTGTGCATGTGTATGTTTGTGCTCATGTGTGTGTGTTTGTTTGTGCTTGTGACAAAGGGGCTTCCTAACCCCTTCCCAGTAGATGCAGAGTGTCAGCTATCAAAATAAACATTGCAGAGCTGTTCCTTATGCCAGGCTTCCCTGTGAGATGATCCAAGACCAGTAGAAGGCCAAGAGTCAAAACTGAAGTAAAACCCAAGACCTAAGATGGACAGAAGGTGGAAGGTCCATAATGGATAGAAGGCCCAAAGTAGAAGACAGATGGTTTGAGACTTGAGTCCTGAAGACTAAAATGGAATACCCATGTCCCAGGATAGATGGAATCCTCAGGCCTGAGACCATCAGAAGCCGTGAGAGCCACAATGTACAGAAGGTGGCCCTTATTGTATAGAAGACCTGACTCAGTTGGATGGGAGGCTCAAGTCTTGTATTAGACAGAAGGCCGAAGACCCAGGATATGGGAGACTGAAGGCCGAAGAGCAGAGATCCATGGAAGGCCTGAGACCTAAGACACAAGGCCTAAGACCTAAGATAAAAAGCCTTAGCTTAGACACCTAAGACCCAGGGTTGGAAGGCCTCAGACACATGTAAAGACCTAGGACTCAAGCCTCTCTAGATGGACAGAAGGCCCAAGAGAGACATATATATCTGAAGACTAAATTAGGCAGGAAGCTGGAGGCCCATGACCTAAAATCCAGGAAGAATAGAAGCCCCAAGACCAGAGGAAATTCAAAGAGGAGAACCCTAAACCTCAGCTCTTTTCTATTGCTATTCTCCCTACTCTTGGACATTTTCAGTTCTCCCTTTCCAGTTCTCATATCTCCATTTAATCGCACTTCTTTTGAGATATCTTTTTTGATGTTGCTATTACTTTAAGGAAACATATCTTTAGATCAGCAGTATTATGCCTGGGCCGGTCTTAAGCCAGTTTTTATCAGTTTTGAGCTATATAGCAAGTTTTTGGTATTTTTTTTAAACTTACATTTCTCTTCATCTCCACTCTACATGAAAAGAGACATATATAGATGACATTGTATTTCAGTCCTCCCTTTTCCTCAGAAGCTCTAGGCTGATGAGAAGAGGAAAGCATCAGGCTGTTGGGGAAAATATAGTGCCAGGCTATCTAGAGAAAATGTGAAGAGATGCTCCTGGCCAATGAGAAGAATTAGACAAGAAATATGAGAAATGCCAGCCTGCTAAGAAGCACCAACCAGCAGCACCTTACTTCTTTGAGCTTGGGTGAGCAGGATTCCTGGGGTTTTGGATTCCTAGTGATGGTTACAAAAAAGATGATTGGGCCTGGGACAGAGTGAGGCCCCAAGGAGACAGCCTGAACTCCCTGCTCATAGTAGTGGCCTAGTAATTTGGTAGACTTTGCCAACCTGCCCCTGGGTTTAATACCCACCTCTAGGCTTAAAGGTGAGAGAACTTGGGAATATTTAGCAGATTTAATCCTTTCCTTTTTTTCCCCCTTACCATGAGGGAAAATAATTTAAATGATTGAGAATATATATGAAAGCACTGTAAGACACACAAGAAAACAAGGTGTTCTCATTAATAGTATATTGGCAGCCATGCACAGCTAACATTTGAAAGTGTACTGTCACTTGTGAAGCATTATGTAAATCAGGGGTCATCATACCCTTTCTGTAAAGCGTAAATGTCAGATGGTAAACATTTTAGTTCTTTGTGGGCCATATAGTCTCTTGCATTTTTTTACAACCCTTTAAAAAGGAAAAACTATTTTTAGCTTGTGAACGAAGTGGATTTGGTCTGTGGGCCATAGTTTATCACTGCTGATGTAAATGCCAGAGATTAATAATATTAATTTTCTTCTGTGCACCTGTTCCTGTGATCACATCCAGGTTACCTGAAGAAAAATATGTGGATGTGCTTTGTAAACTATAAAGCACATAAAAACTTACAAGTTTCAGAGTTGATGAATGAATATTGATTACTAGTATATACATTCTACTGTGCTATGCACTGTGGATACAAAGATTTAAAAAAGCATGAATAAAGTGCTTTATCAAAAGTATGTAATACCATGCAGATATTAGGAATTAAGTGCTTGATAAATGATTAATTTGTATATATGTGGCCATTGTGTTTCTGCTGCTATGGTGATTTTGAGTAAAAATACAGTATTTCAGGAAGCAGAAAAGAAAACACATAGAAACTGCTTTTAAACTATAAAATATACTGCAGACACAGAATTAAGCTATTTTGATCACTTATAATGTGCCAGATACCATGCTAGGCACTACAGATGTCCAAAGGAAAAAAAGTCTTCTCATTATCGAATTAAAAATTTCAGATAAGAAGTGCATGTTAAAGTGCTTTGTAAACTAAAGCACTATATAAATACCAATGGGCTACATGTTTATGAATGAATGAATAAATATTAATTGCCTTTTATGTGCCAGTTATTGTTTTGGGTACTGTGAAATCCAGGATAATGCTCCCAAGTAAGAAGAAGGAGGTTTATGCCCTATATTATTTAGATGTAAGGAATTAGATATTGCTTATTTTAATTAATCAAGACTTTACTGGTGATGTCAAATTAAATCATTATATTATTATAATAAATATATTATTATATATTTTCCTATGTTACAGGAAAATGTAATTGAGATTATGCTTTCTAAACTATAAAGAGCTATATAAATATAAGACATTAGTTTTCTGTGTGAATAAAACTTTCTGTGAGATAGACATTATCTCTACAAAATTCTCATTGTGTGGTTGACCCATTATGAGAAAGGTAACATAAATAGTTATACAAACTGAAGGTTTAAGTACCTGTTAAATGAATGAATTGATATCAGTTGCCTACTATGTGTACTCACTATTACAGGCACTAAAGAGATACACAAATTTATTATTTCATTGGGCCTACAGCTGAGAATAAAGCAGTATATATGTTAGCATTTTGTGAACTTAAAAGCACCATATAAATGTAACTATTGACTTTCTCATGTGGTGTGGAGTACTAGGCTTATAAAATTTTATCACAGATATCATTATACTATGAAAAAAAGTTCTAAAAAACTTGAGGAAGGATTGTTAACTGTTGAACACTCTGATTATATGTGTAAAGGATTAAATGGCTGAAGAATGCAAGACTGGATAATTATTGTCTACTATGTGCCAGTCTCCTTGCTAGGCATCAAGGTACAAAGATAAACCATCATTATTGTGTCCTGGGTAGCAGACAATAATGTATAAAATTAATTTATAAGTCTGAAACTACCATACATATATAAGCAATATGTGCTGAATGAACATTGATTATTTACTCTCTCATCCCTAGAGATAGCAACTGGGGATACAAAAATTGATTATCATTATTATAGAACTTACAACAGAGATCTGTGTGTAAATTTACAAAATCTACTATTCTATATAGATATAAGGAGTTAACTGTTCGCTTAATGAATGATTACTGATTACTTTCTATAGGAGGCTCAGAACTGCACATGCCCTAGGATATAAAAATGATTTTATCCTTATGGGGTGCTCACAGGAGGAAATGAGGTTATTAGCTGTGAGATCCAAACTAAAAGTAAAAGTGACTTAACCACTGCTAAGCTTATTCAGTGATGAAAACATGGGAAAAATGGAATTGTGCAAGGCAGTATGCTAAATGCTGAGCTAGGCTGAAAGATAAAATCCAGACCAGAAGGCTACTTGCTCCTTGGCCTGACTGAATAGATGGGAATTTTTTTTTTAAAAGCAAGACGTTGTGGTTCTCCATCAGTTTTTTAAATGCTGAATGCTGAAGATGGAGGTGAATTAGATCCACCTTGGCCTGGTTTAGAGACATTAAAGGCATAAAAATAAATGGCTCAGGTTTGCTTTTAGACTCATTAATAAACAGAGCATCTTTTATATAGAATACATCATTCTAGGTCCTGAGCATAAGAGAAGTGAACTGGGTGCAGTCTAAAGAGCATTAGATCACAGACCACTGCTGAAGATATGAAAACATCTTTGATTTTTTGAGTAAATATTTGAATGCCTGTTCTCTGGAAGGTACTATGCTAGATGAATTAGTTGAACAGGTCCAGAAAACCCATTGATTTGCCTTGGAGATTAAAAAAGAGAAAAAAAAAGGCATAGTTCATTCATTATAAAATGAAGGCGTTTTTCGTAGTTCTAGAAAGTCCTTAACATCATTTGCTCATTGACCTAGTTTGAAGCTAGAAGACTGATAAAAGGGCTGAAGGTTTGTCCTTTAATTCATTAATTTAACATTCTGCTTTTATTATAGTTAAATGGTTTAAGATGAGAATTAAGATGAAACAACTGGTTTTAAAAGTATTTGCTCATTGGTTTGGTTTAGAGTCAAGAGGCCCCTTGAGCAATAAAAAAGATTCTTTTTAGATTTTCCATATTTTGTAAAAATTTATTCACTCTGAATAAAGTACTGTTCTTATGTGCTGAGGAGAATGAAGAGATTTAAAAGACCTAGACCAAAATGCACTTTAATCTCACTAGCTTATGGTGGAAACAGAAGAACGAATTTAATAAGAGACGGCTGTTCTTTCATTAGTTGAAAAAACTTCCTTGAGTAGCTGTGATATTAAGACACTGAAAAGGAATGATTAAATAGATCATCTTCTCTTTGGCATGTTTTGTAGAGTGGGAATAACAGAACTTTTTATTTATTCATTCATACAAACATTGAAGAAAGTGATGCTAAATGAAATAGATCTAGTACAAAAGGCACTTTGTCTTGGAGATGCAATAAAAAAATAAGAAATGGGAAATGGAATGAAACTCTTCATTAAGCAGAAGTGTCTATTTCAAGGCATTGTGTTAATTCCCAGATAGAAAACAAAAAAGATCTTGACTGAAAGACACTTGCTTTTTAATTGGCTTGGAGACTAAAATATAAGAGAGATGTTATTGTCCATTCATTTTTTCATTTAGTCATTCACTCTACAAGTGTATTTGAGTGCCTATTGTGTATAAAGTCCTTTGCTAGGTTTTCACTTGGCCCCAGAGACATGAAAAAATGAATGCCTTCTCAGAGAACTTTTAAAACTTTCCTTTTGGTCTGTTTTCTGGTTAGGGGCATGGCTTAGTCCCTGAATTACATTGTGTTGCTTGATTCCTACTCCATATTTCTGCTACCACTCTGGCCACTACAATAAGCAGGGTTTTCTACTGAACTTCCTCCTTAAGTTGCAGGAACCCTCCTTATAATAGATACTTCATTTTTCCTAGCCCATCCCTCATGAAAAATGGCTGTGACCACTGCTGGGCAGAAGGAGGGATGGCAAACAACTAATTCCCAAACCCCAGTTTCTTTGGTACCAGCCTTGGGGAACCACTCAAACTCGAGCCACAATTGGTTTTGAAACACATTTACCAGTTTTGTCTGTTTTCAATTCTTTACCTTTTACATTCTGACAAATATACACTGCCTAAATAGATCTCTTTGAAGAACAAACCTCGGATAGTACATAGCAAGATTGGAGATGGAGACATGATTTCTCTTTTGTAACAGCTGCCCAATTTACATCTTAGAAATCTCCTTCTCACCATCAAACCTGCTCAAGAAAGGACTTATTATAGTAGAATAATCTCAGTGGATGAAAATAGCTTAACAATTTTATCATGCTTACTTTTTAAGAATAATAAAAATTGGAAGTAATTGGCAAAAATTGGAGGGAAAAAATACAAAAAAACACACCTAAATCCAGGCCTAACTGGGCTTTGACTTTTTCTATTTTTAAATCACTCACAGAGGGTGGGATAGGAGGAAGAGTGAAAGAAAAGGTCAAACCTGTTTCCAAGAGCAGCCTGCCTTTGTTCTGAATTGGTCTTAAGAGGCTTACTACCTCCAGGTCTAACTTGGGGATTGCTTTTTCTAGTTGAATGCAATTCCAGTAACTGGTCATTGTTGAGGTGAGGACAAACTCCTTTGTCCTAACTCATTTCTAAAGTTTTTGAGAAACAATTTTTGGCTGAATAGTTATCAACTAAGCCTTGGGTTAGATAATTATGGGGTTTATTTATTAAATCAATGTGACCTGTCCATCATAAGGTTGTCTTAAAGCTAAAGTCAAAATTCACTGCAAAGGAAGAAGACCTTATTGTTCACTGTAATTCATACATACTTTCAAAGCATCTAAACTTTAGTTTATGTGGCAAGCCAACAATAACATCCATAAATGGAGAAGGAAATAGATGAATGGCAAAGGATAATTGGCAGAGAGATCAAAGTTGAAGAGGATTTGGGTGTAATGTTTCTAGTTTTCACTTTGTACATTTTTATTTATGCATCACATACATCCGAAATATTAATAGTGTTTGGCTTTTAATACGTGGTATCAGCTGGACTCAGTAATACCCCTTTCTTGAGATGGGGATGGGGGCTGCATTACTGGGAAATGGAAAGGAGAAAGTAACTAAAAGCCTTCCTTTCACAGTTTCTGGCATCGTTAAGACTACCACTACTGGTAAAACAAGAATAAGAGAACATTCCATCATCATCTGATTTTTGTGGCATAAATGAAGTTGTGAACCAATCCGTTTTTAAAGGAAATGGCTTTGTCTCTACCCTTCAACCTCAAAGGGAACCTATTCCAAAATGCTCCGATAAATAGAAGACACACTTTGACTTGTGAACTGATGTGAAATGCAGAATCTTTGCGCCTTGAATGTTTTGAAGATTGAAAAATCTTGCTCAGCATGAGTGAACACCCAAAAGCAGCTGAGATGAATTGGGGAGTATGTTGTCTGATGTCAAATAAAATGTACTGTTTTGAAAACTTTGTATTTTGATGTGATAAGTTCATTTGTTTTTTTTTACTACCTTAATCACCTAGCTTGGGTAAATGATTTGAGGTCTCATTTCTTTCTAGCTTCATTTGCTTTGGTTAGGGATTACCAATAAGCACAAACCCAATAAATAAATGTGAGAAGCAAAAAAAGTATTGAGCAACAGGGGTGGGATAGAAGTAGGGCATAAGAAAACTATAAAGTTGTGAGAAGTAGGATGTATTCAGGAAGGAAATCACTGTAATAAAAGAAGTTAACAAGCCCAATCCCTGAGTAGGTGAAGGGATCTTTGGTGTTCCTAGAATTTTGCATGATTAAATAACCAAATGTTAGATTGGTGACTTCATAGGCATTTGACCTAGTGCGGTGTGTATAGGCAAGAGTTTCTATTCCTTTGTGAGCAATTAAGGTGGCAAGTACTGTCTTTGGAAGAAAGCCTTAAGCTATTATGTGCTAAGTGACTATTCAGTACATGTGCTTTTAATATCGATGCCTAAAGAACTCCTGCTTTACCTGTTACAGTCAAATCTTGTTATTATTAATGAGTAGGGTGTGAGGTGATAAAATTGACCTATATCCTGGTGTGTTGCTTCTGAAAAGGAATGAGCCTAGGTAGCCTTTGCTGCTTATTTCTATTTCCCTGCAAGGCTAGGTGTGTGGGACAGGGGCAAAGTCAGTGAGAAAACCCAGTGGAGAGTTTAGCACAGTTCCTTGTGAAATTATTCTTGGGTGTAATCTGTGGCTCTGACCCCTTTGGCAGCTCTGATTCCCAGGGGCTGGCTTCACCACTCCCCTTGTCATGTTTGCTGTGCTTACTCTTAGGTTTGTGGCACCTTTGGTCCTCAAAATTCTCATTCTGTGTTGTAATCTTCTACTGGAGAGGAAATGAAAAGCACCATGTCTTCTGGTTAATGGAGAAAGGTCAGACATGGCAGTTTTAAAGGAGCAGCAGGAATATTTAGAAAATGTCAAAGCATTTGATAGTTCTTTTCAGCTTTTGTTCTTTTTATGGGGTAAAGATGGGGTGACCACTATGTGCCCCTAGTTACATTTGTTTTGTTCTAGGCCAAGCCACACCCACAGATTAATTTATGTCTCTTGTCAGGTTACTCTCTACCCTTGGTCATGAGAAGTTTCCCTCCCTTGTGTTCCTTTGGAAAAGGTAGTGTTACTGGGACTAGTAGACTTAGGCAAGCTTCTACTATTTCCATTTGAAAGTTGTATAATTTAAGTTGGGTCTAAAATTGAGCCAGCCATTCTTTTTACTGTGAATGAATGGGCAGGAAAACTGCTAGTTATAGGTGCAACTTCTAAAAAAAGATGGAGGGGGCCAGGACAACCAATAGAAGGACCTTGAGACAGTTCCTAGGAATTCTACCAAATGATGGATCACCAAGACAGTTACATGGTGGCCAGGCAACCATATGAATAGGTCTCATACATTTAACCTCTCAGCTGTATTGCTTCCCTGGGCTTAGTAAAGGTGACGTTTTGAGGGGTTCTTTACTGCCAGTAGTTCCTGCGTTTGCCAGAGCCTTTCTCCCAGTACCAGCATTCCTAATGGTGATCTTCCATTTACGCACTCTGGTTTATTTTCCATGTTTACTCTGGAGCAAAATCATAGCTCTTCTTTAGAGTGCTAGAGTGAAAGCCCTCATCACTTGAATGCATAAAGAAAGATCAAAGGAATAAGGGAATGTAAAGTAGGATGGGAAAAAGTTGGATTTGAGCAGCCTTGCAGATAGCTAACTAAGGTACAACCTGTCACTTTTTGGGAACTCAGTGGTGAGGAAGCAGAATTTGCAGGTAGGATGAAAAATCTTTGTTTCTCTGGAAGAAAAATATGTAGAAGAAGAATATTAAAGGTAGGATGGGTTGTTAGGACCTCACTCTTATAATCTATAAGAAACAATTAGATGTATCCTCCAAACCTAGGATAAACCCCCACCCCTTTTCTTTTCAGAATTGTTTTAACAGTCAATCATTTCTGAAAATATCCCAGGAAGGCCAACTGCATTATAGTGAGAATAGAGGAAGAGATGTGGGATCTATCTATGGCAGTGAGCTATTGTGCCCTCCTCCCACTCCCAGGGGACATTTGGCAATAGTGCTGGAGATTAAGAAACTGCTCTTCTATTACTATGCAGATAGTCTCATCTGCATAATGTGGTAGTTTTACTCCCTCACTCCAATTAAATTCCATTGGATTTTATTTTGTTTTGGTGCACAAGGGAGTTAGCCATGTAATTCTCATTAGAGTAATTAGAATTGCATATATAAATGCACACAGTAAAGATGAAGCATCTGAAGTCCAGAGAACATGACTTGCTCAATGTCACAACGCAAACATAGCTGAGATGACTCTAGATCTAAGGTCACTTGATTTCTAAACTAGTGCTTTTCTCACTGTATATTCTGTATAACCACTTTTATGAGAAGGAGTACATTCTTACCAGGAAAGAGTTTGGGTTATGAGTAGTTTATAGTTGGGAATAATTCTCTCTAATCATAGCTAACCTCCAGCAGACTACTTCATGTCAGTATGCTTATGGGGAGATAAAGTCTTGGGGAATATCCAAAGTCATGGTTATAGTAACTGAGAGCAGGCTTGGGAATCATATTGCCTGAATTTATATGTTGCTGTTGCCACTTACTAATATGAAGTCATTAAATCTCTTAGCTTTTGTTTCCTCATCAGTAAAATGTGGATGATGGTAGTACCTGTCTCATAGAGTTGTAGTGGGTTTTAAATTAGAAAATGCATTTAAGCACAACAGTGTTTGTCACATAGCAAATGAATGCTAGATATTATAATAATTTTAGCAATATGGTTGAAGTGGGTATGACCACTTTTGGTGATTCACCCTGGCTCATTGTAAATTACTTCCTACTGGCAATGGGAGTTGGAAGACATGTGAGCATTTTCCTAAAGAATGGGCCAGAAAGCCTTGGAGAAGCCACAGTTTGCCCATGATCTTAAGGCTATTTTTATGTGTGTGCTCATCTTGGACCTGTAGGGAAGAACTTGCCATTTTTCCTGTTTGTAACTACATGGTTCCAAGGGCACAGATTCTATGCAAGTGAGAGAAGTGTGAAAAATATGTGAACCTTCCTATTGGAGGAAGGGAATTCCGTTACCTACTCTAGATCCTTCCCGCTGGGCTACAAATTAAATTGACATGAGACAGAATAACAGGAGAAAATCAAACAAAGCTTTACAACATGTATACATGGGAGGAACCCAGGAAAACCAGGTAACTCGCCAGAATGGCTGAGCTGCCAGGTTAAGTAGCATCTTCAGCTAAAGACAAAGGAGGACGTTTGGGTAGTGGTTTGGGACTTCAAAGGGGAGGAAGGCAATTCACATGGAAATGGAAAAGCAAATGTTTGGTAGATAAGAATGGGCTTAGCAAGGACCCTCACCGTCTACCTATACCCAGAGTTATCTACGGTGATGGCCTGTCCTGGAGACAAGCCTTTTATCTTAAATTCTTTTAGGCAGTTATGGGGGAGGTCAAAGTCTCTTTCAGAGTCTTTTGTTCTATCAAAGCAAAGAGACACATTTTGGGGTGGCCAATTTTGATCCCCCACACTATCAAGGAGAGGATTTGAAGCTTGGAGTTTTTTTATACCTCTTCTCCATGTGTGAATCACATTTTCTCTCAAAGCAGATGCAGGGAACTACCTAGCAAATCTTGTTATAGATGAACTGGAAAACAAATGCAGTGCTCTTCAAATCATTATGAGAATGAAGCACCTCTAGTTAAGATGAATCTTTCAATCTTAGAATGGGATTGAACCTAGAGTTGAAAGTGAAGGAGTTGTGAGGGATTTCCTTTTGGCACTGATAATAAATTTCTAGCCCTGAAGACATGAACAAAAATGGATAGTTAAGGATCCGCTTACAGAGAGTCATAATCTTTGCTCCTCCAGACACTAGAGGATCTTGCAAATGATGCCTCCCGCCCCACTGAGTGGGGGTGGTTGTGGCTCAAATCTGGTTCCAAAAACAGCAATCTGAACAGCTTGAAGGAAGATAGGAAAATATTTCATCCATCTCCCTTCTCCCCACCCTGGCCCCATGCCTCCTCTAGCTCAGAGAGGTAGGGTCTGAAGCAAGCAAAAATTAATTTTTCTTCTAATACTACTAGCCTGCTGAAACTACCAAAGTACTCTTTGCCCCCTCCACTTTCTCATTGTTACGTCTCTTTTTATATCCATTTTTTGACTGTTACTGTATCACTACAAAATGACAAGAAGTGGCTGGGGGTAGGCAAGGATTGAAATGTGGAGCTGACAATCTGAGGTCAACCCTTACTTGTACCTGCTCATGGCTGGAATCTAGTCATTGTGCTGCTCCAATCATGACCTAGAGTACTCCCAGGTGCTACTGCCTGAAGAACTGGAGGCCTTGTCTGGCATAGTAACATGGTATTTGGCGTGTGGACATAGGAGGATAGTTGAAACCTGAGTCTGCAGGGAGACAGTAAGACCATGAGGGAGAGGCAGTTGTCAGAGCACCTTAGAAGATACCATTTTATAATCCCAAATCTATCTTCTCACTGTCACCCCTTTCTTGCTTGAATAATCATTGGAAAGAATGGATCTTAGCCGGGGAGTAAGTTACTCTTGAGCTACAAGAAGTGGTGAAAAGATAACAGAAGTGGATTCTAGCTCTCCTCCCAATACTAAACTCTTGCCTCCAAAGGGAAGGGAATGAAGAAGAATATAGCTGGCACTGACTAATTTTGCTTCACTCACACTCCAACAAAAGAGACTTTCTGTAAAAGCTATTACCTGTTTTTTGATAGAGCAACTAGACATATATTTTTGGGTTCTAGGACAAGGGCTCTGGCCATGGGTAGCTAAGGGTTGAGAAGCAGGACATGAGATATGGGACTTAACTGAACTATAGCCAAATAGAAAAGACCACTGATTACTACAGATGGCAGGTTGGCTTTGGAGAGAACCCAGAATAAATAGTAAATCCCACCATTTTCAGCAGAAGAGAGTCTTCTGGAATTCAACAAGGTTCACAAAGAATAGCTCTAGTAGCAATAGCCACATTAGGCACTAGATTGGTTACCAATTGGTTAGATTGGTTACCAGTTTCCAAAAGTAAAACAGTCATACCATTAGCTCTTCTGAAAAGGTTAAGCCAAAACCAAAGGGGGAAAAAAAGCCCCAACCAACTATGACTTCCAAATCTAGTCTGGAATCAGAAGTACCTTTATTTCTTCCCTTCTATCTCTTGCCCTTTCCCTACACTGCTAAGAGAGTGCAGTGGCCAGAAGAAAGTCTGAATATCTATAAACAGCCCCTAGATTACGTAGTGAGCAAATACACCGTATGGAAAACAAAAAAAATAGAATAGCCCCTTCTAGTCAATATCACGATTATGCTAAGTCAGGCGTTTTTCCCATTTTATGCCATTCGTAATTGAGCAAGAGACAGGGCTCAATCCCCTCTTTCCAATGCCAATCTTTGCACACTTTTTCCTCTATCAAAGTTTTTTTTTACCTGTCCACCTTTGGAATAAGACATGCTGGAGGAATGACCAGTGTTAGAGGAAATAAGCCTGTAAGGGAAGGCATGGAAGAGGCAGCAGGACTTAGGATAGCAAGGAAAAGAAGGACCCCGTTATCAAGCAAGGGTTCCCATGTCCTGGAGGCCCAAAACAGATGTTAATTTGGTGAGGAGGAGAGTTTGCACATTACCTGATAGGCTGACTAACCAGATACCAATGCCATTTAGTTGCCTCTAGAACCCTTGCCCATATTCTGATCCTTTCTCACCTTAGTGTTTGTAGCTTTTACCCTGCCAAGTGCTGTCTCTGTCCATTTCCTGATAATATCTCTGAAACCCCACAATCTCACTTTTATAGAGCTAGAATTATATATAGGTAGAGCTGTATAGTGCCTGTGTGATGTGATTTCCAAGGTACAAGAAGGCCTTATTTCTCAAGCTTGTATCGCCCCTTCTTGGTAGCTAATGTCTGAAATTCGACTATCTAGAAATCAGTCTTTGATTCTTTAATATGTGATAAAGCAGGGACTATGTTTATTTTATTTTTGTACTTGCACAGAACCTAACAGCAGTGCCTTGCCCATAGGAGATGCTCAACAAATATCTGTTGAATTAGACCTAAAACTTCAGAACCCTCTAGGAGAAAACACGACTTTCACTCCACACATAAGGCAAGACCAGCTCATACATCACAGTTTTTCTCCCAAACCATGGCAGATACTATTAAACAATCCTGGCACATATTCCTGCTAAGCCTAGTCCCTAGAGACTGCTAGTTGCCCACCAAACTATGATCTCTCCTTTTTGCTTAACATGTGGCTGCCCAGCTAGAATACATTTCGCAGCCTCCTCCTTTGCAGTTATGTGTATTCAGATGATTGTTATAACCAATGAAATGTGAGTGGAAGTGATGTGTGCCACATCTGGGCCTGGGTCTTAAGACTTAGGGTATGATTGCCTCTCCACTCTCTTACCCCTTCCCACCAGCTGCAACCTAGACATAATGGCTATCCACCTTCAACCACACAGATGACGATCATTCCCTATGAGATGGAAATACAATGACTTGGAAAGAAACCAAGTCCCTGAATGACTCTGAGAAACAGAGTTGTCCTTCTGACCTGAACTTTTTACATTGGGACTGTCATGTAAGAAAGAAATAATATTTCTCTAAGCCATTGATTTGTTGATTCTCATTCTTATAGTAGCCCATTCTTCTTCTCATAACTAAAAACAACTGGATGCAGCTCCACAATCTTTCTTTACATAGCATTTCAGGTAGCTGCTACTAATAATTTAGAGTTGGCATGCAAGATAAAATTTATTTACCATCCTAGCACTACGGAATAAATTATCAAGAGCAGATCCTATTTTGAAAGCAGACTGTGAAGAAGCTGGAGAACAAAAGGCCCTCAGTCTCTGAGAAGAAGGGAAAAGAGATTAAAAGAGATTGGGATGATACAGACCAACCTTACCTTCTTTATAACCTTCCCTTAGGCCTGCTCTATGGTTCACAGTATAAGTGGGAAAGACAGCTCAGAGATTTAGGACTTTCAGTTCCAGGCTAGTGGCCAGAGGGGAAAGAGAATATCTTACCTGAAATAGGTCCCTTTGATGGCAATGCTAGGGAGAAAGAACACAGCAAGTGAAAAAACAAAAGTATCATGTAGCACCAGCTCAGGAAGAGATAGGCAGGTCTTGCAAAAAGGTCAAGGTGAGTTCTAAGAGTTTGTCCTGTTAATCTTTTAAAAACTTTGGAAAATAAGAATTGGCACTAGTTCATGCACTACAGTACCAAATCTACAGAAAACCTGTGAGTGAACCACATGGAAACAAGATAATGGGTTTAAAAGAAATGGAACATACTCTGTTTATCTTGTTTAGTCCCTTTGTGTTTGGTTTTCACAGTGCTCCAGAGTGGATATTACCCAAGGTGAGGATAATTTGAGGACCACTTTGTTATGTAGTAGGGTTTAGCTAGAAAATATATGGGTTGAAGGCATGTCATCGTGTACCCCATATTTGTGAAAATGAAAAGTAGGAAGTGGTAAACATTGTTAGGGCCAGGGCTCCACCAGGATTGTGGATAAAGAGGAATGCAAATTTTATACTTTCTGCCCAAAGATTGTTTCACCATTGGCAGTGATATTTATTACTAAAAACAGCAATCACAGTCACAGATAATCGTGGGATCAAAGTCAACATGAGGATATGTTATAATTTTGCCAGACTTAACACTCACTCTTCCCAGTCTGTCCGCTCCTCGGCGGTAGCTGTCCTTTCGGCCCTTTTACGCATTAATTTCCAGGACTCGAATTCACTGCCATGTCCTCTGAAGAGGGGAAGCTCTTCATGGGAGGGCTCAACTTCAACACCGATGAGCAGGCTCTGGAAGACCACTTCAGCAGCTTTGGGCCTATTTCTGAGGTGGTCGTTGTCAAGGACCGGGAGACTCAGCGATCCCGGGGTTTTGGCTTCATCACCTTCACCAATCCAGAGCATGCCTCAGATGCCATGAGAGCCATGAATGGAGAGTCCCTGGATGGTCGCCAGATCCGTGTGGACCATGCAGGCAAGTCGGCCCGCGGAACCAGAGGGGGTGCCTTTGGGGCCCATGGGCGTGGTCGCGGCTACTCCAGAGGTGGTGGGGACCAGGGCTATGGGAGTGGCAGATATGACAGTCGACCTGGAGGATATGGCTATGGCTATGGAAGGTCCAGAGACTATGGTGGCAGAAACCAGGGTGGTTATGACCGCTACTCAGGAGGAAATTACAGAGACAATTACGACAACTGAGATGAGGCATGCACACCTAATTGTAGATACACAAGGAATAAAACTTCTGATCCAGGATCGTCCTTCCAAATGGCTGTATTTATAAAAATTTTTGGAGCTGCACTGAAACAGCTGTTATAGTACATCAACTTCTGTTTTTGAATTGAGCTCCCAAGGTGGCTTGTTAAAGACCTTTTAGAAAGCTCCATGTGTTTTTTACAATTTTTCTCCCATTTAAAGACAAATTCTGGAATATTTGTAGAATCTGGATGTTTTTCCTTTTACCGGTTTTTTAGTTTTGGGCTCTCAGGATTATTGTTCTGGCAAAAAATGTTTGGCCAGACTGATTTTTTAAAAAAAAATAATGTGCGTTTAGGGACATTTTAAAAACCTGTACACAATGTATATCATGGTTAGGAAGCAATTTCTGAGTGTAACTATAAGAGATGAACATGATACTTAGATGTGTTTTTTACTCAAGATCACTGCCCTGATTATATAGAAGTTTCTTAAAAAAAAAACAAAAAAAAAACCACTCACTCTTTTGGTGTGCTGACAGTCCCTAATGAAGACACAAGCCATCAATCTAAAACAAGGGTTGGTCATCACAACCAGATTCCATATTTACATGATGTCTGGCTTCATATATATATAAAACCTGTCCAACCAGTGGCAGTGTTGGCATTCCGACAGTCAGGTATTTCTTCTATAACTCCATTTACCTTTGATTTGAATTTCACTTCCAGCATTATCACTTTTAGTTTCTTTCTTGAACTTTCATCTTAATTGGCCAATTCCCTCTTTCATTAAACATTTTTGTTAAATGTCACGTGGGTTTATCACTGAGAAACAGGCAACACAAACACATGCTTTGCTCTCTGCACATGTATTGAATGGATGCTCAGTGACCAAGCACCAAAAGACTAAAAAAAATGATGTCATTGATCATTGATCATGATGTACATCTGTTATTACATAGATATTTATGTACTGAATAGCTAACAGTGAAGTTTATACTTTATTCAATTACAGACAGTCAATATACCATGGTAAATGAAATGTGAACTGTATTGTTGGGAGACTGGTATTTAACTAAACCATGGTATCTGAAATCCATGCATTCTGGAACTGTGTAAAGTGAGAACTACCTGTGTTTTTACTACTTGCCTTGAATATTGACCATTTTATTATGCATGTGGATATATACGCGAAATTGTGTCTGTTTTTTAATAGTGAGATGTCAATTATAAGCTCTCATATGTTTACTATTTTAAAGTAGATCTTTTGTAGAGTATAATTACATGTAGATTTTAATAGATGGCTCTATTTACATTGCACTAACTGACACATACTGGATATCTGATAAGTGAAAGAAAAAAGGCTATCTGGCTAGTTTAGGCATGCCAAGGCCAATGTCTGAAAGGCAGAAGTCTGAGCTTTGTAGATCCAGAAACTCAGTTAACACTAAAACATTGTTTACCAGACCTTCTGGGATTGATTCATTTTATTCAAAATAGCAAGAAGGAAATGGAAAAGCCAAATAAACATTTTGAATTGCTTGTCAGAAATTTAATCATAAATTGGGGGAAAATTGTCATGGTGGGTTTCTAGTACATTCTTTCCCAGATAGGAAACTCAACCTTACTTTTAGTTGATCATTTGGTGGGCTTGAACCAATAACAGGAGTTACAGGGTTTTACCTTCAAAGAGAAAGTGACCTCATGTTCCCATTGACTAGGGCCTCTTAAAAGGCAGTATGTCTAATATTTAGAATCAAATATTCTAGGGCATCAGAGCCCAATATGGTAGCCACTAGCGATGTATGGCTATCGAGTACTTAAAATGCAGTTAATCTAAATTGAGATGTGTTGTAAGTGTAAAATACACATTGGATTTATTTAAAAAATAATGTAAAAATATAAATAATCTTTATAGTGATCACGTGTTGAAATGATATTATTTGGATGTATTGGTTTAAATAAAATATATTCTTAAAATAAAAAAACAAAACAAAACTGCGGTTGGAAAACTATGGCTCACCACCTCTTTTTGTGTGGCCCACAAGCTAAGAATGGTTTTTACATTTATTAGTTCTTGAAAAAAATAAAAAAGGATAATATTTCATTGCATGTGAAAATTACATGAAATTCAAATTTCAGTTTCCATAAATAAAATTTATTGGTAAGCAGCCATGCACATTTGTTTATGTATTGTCTATGGCAGCTTTTGTGCTACAATGTCACTACTAACTAGTTGTGACAGAGGGTATATGGACTGCAAAGCCTATTCTAGTCATTCTCAAGCAGGAGCGTTTTTGCCCCGTAGGGGATATTTGGCAATATTTGGAAAATTTTTTGTTTGTCATAACTGAGGCTTTGTGCTACTGGCACTTAGTGGGTGGAAGCTAGGGATGCTGCTAAATATCCTACAGCGCACAGGAAAGCCCACCACAACAAAGAATTATCTGGCCCCAAATTTCAATACTGCTGAAGTTGAGAAACCCTGGCCTAATCTTTTTACTCCTTGGCTGTTTACAGAAAAAGTTGTCCAATCCTTGGTCTACAAACAAATCATTAAGTTTATAGATATGGAAGCAGAGGCATGGTACTGATTTGCTGACTAATGGGTATATGTTACTTTAGAGAATTTAGCTGTGTTATAGTCATATACCCAATATTATATCTAATGAAAATGAGAAAAAGGAGCTCAGATAAATGGTCAGTTTGTCTGCAAGGTACCCAGTTTAAAACGGGCCACATATTTTCTTATTTTATCCAATTATATTTGAATAATCATATCCTCTTGAAAGGGTAAAAAATTGCCAAGAAGCAACATCTTTGGGGAGTATGAGTAGGCTTTACTTCTGTTGACCCTTCTAATAAAGTTGAGGCTGACTTACCTTGGGGATGGAGCATAAGTGGCACTGATGAAACTGAAAAGAAAGAGTGGAGAAAATATGATATTAAATGCCCAGTGATTGGGAAAGGTGGAGGGCCTGATGAAGGTGCAAATTGTAGCTGTTGCTGAAAAGCCTTCTGTGCTGGAGAGTGAAGCTGCTTGGGTGGTGGTGGAGGTGGTGATGGTGTGGCAGTAGTAGCTGCTGAGGAGGTTGTTGCTAGTTTTCATGATCCCCAAGACCCTTTAAAAAGAGGAGGTGGGTGGAATATGAGAAGAAAGATGGTCCAAAGGAAGCATGCAACTGTCCATAAGTTTATGATTCTTATACTCAAAAGATCATCACAGAATCTTTTTGTACTTTTTTGGGGTTGGGGAGTGTCCTGATGACCTGCTAAGGTGTTAGCCACTAGAGACACTATTCAAAAAAGGTAATCTTTGTATTTACATAGTTTGGCTGAGGAGAGAGCTTAAAACACATTAGTTTAGCTGAGAAAAGAGACAGTTGAAAAAATGCTAACTTTATAAATTATCTAGTTGAAGCTCCTTATTTTAAAGGGGGAGACCTTGAGGTCTGAGAGTTTAAATTAGTTACTTGAAATTGGAGATAATTTGTACAAAGCCAGAAGTAGGACTCAGACCTATTAAATACCTGTCTGGTCACCATGTTGCCATCCTTCTTTACCTTCCCTCTGACTTCTGTATATAATTCCTAGGAATAAAATAAATAGCCTGGGAAATCCACACTCTGGGTTCTCAGTTCTGGAGTCATAAATGATTATAACTGTAAATATTTAAAAAGGAGGGTTTGGGATCTATAAAGGAGTTCTCTGCTCTGTAAAAGCTATGGAATAAAAATGGTATAGGAAATGAACCTTGAAAATGAACAAAAAGAAAAGAACAAAGATATAGAGGAACTTGAGGATTGCTTTGGGGAGGATAAGAACAAAAGTAGAGTTAAGTGGTATCAAACATATGTAAAGACAGGCCTGAGGTAGTTACCTGGCTGGGGTTCTTCACAGCATGTTTGGAGTCTTCCATTCTCCTAATAAATTCTGTTTCTCCACCGATCACATAAGTTGTTCTACTTAATTTCCTTATACCAAACTAGATATGTTTCTCACTGTGTAATTGCACATTCATTTGTGGGATCATTTGATTAATGTGTGTCCTCCTCCCTCTCCAGACTGGAAGCTTCCTGAAGACAGGGGCCAACGTCTATTTTTAACCACCTTTGTATCTCCATTATCTGGCACATTCAGTCTCTCAATACATATTTTTTGCCTGAATGAATGAATAACCCATCAATTCAGCCCAAGGTGATATCTAGGTTCCTGGTTTGATTAGAATTGCAATTCATAATCTACATGTTCTCCCTCCATACCTTTCCATTCCTAGCCTAAAAACCCCTTTTCTTACCTTCATCCCCGCAGAAGAGATGCCTCACAGGGAAGTTCTTCAGAGACTTCACATCTTCACTTCTTTACTACTTCATTCCTCAATCTACTATAATTAGCCTACCACCCCCAAAACTCCACTGCAAGAGCTTTGGCAAAAGTCACCAATAATCCCCCTATCTAGTAGACTCTATGCTCATATGAATTTATGTAGACATGCAAAAGACCTGGAATATCCATAACAAACTTCAAATAGAATAACAAATGTGGAACACTTTACCTGACTTTAAAACTAACTATAAACCTAAGTAATCAATCACTTTGATACTCATGGTCAGACAAACAAACATCAATTGAACTCAATGGAACAGAATGGTAAGTTCAGGAATAGACCAATACAATTTGTCAATGGTACCAAAGAAATTAAACAGGAAAAAGAAAGTCTTCATCAAATGGTGCTGGAACAATTGGATATGCAAATACAAAAAGTACCTTGATCCCCACATTACATCGCACACAACAATTAATTTGAGATTGCTTATTATCTAAACATAAAAGCTAAAAATAAAAGCTAAAATAAAAGCCCCTGGTAGAAAATATAGGAGACTATATTCCTAATCTTAGAGGAACAAGGACTTCACAGGACTCAAAAAGCACTAATCATAAAAGAAAATATTGGTGAATTGGACTTCACCAGAATTAAAATCTTATTCATCAAAATATATCATTAAGAATGTAAACAGGTAAACTACAGGCTGAGGGGAAACATTTGGAATATGTATATCTGAGAAAGGACGGTTTCAAAAATATATAAAGAACACATACAAATCAATAATAAAAGGATAAGTCAATACAGAAAAACTGGCAGAGTAGGGAACGCTAAAAGTATGTCCTTCTACAAAATCAAAAATTAAGCTGGCACAAACTGTCAGAATTAACTTTTTAAGAACTCTGGAATCTAACCAAACGCTTACAGGAGAGAGACATCAGAAAGATGGCAGACTAGGAAGTTCCAGGCCCTCATTCCCCCACAGAAACATTAAATAAACATTTATAAGACTGACTAAAATAACTTTATAGGAGCTCTGGAAATCAGTCGAACATCTACAGCAATCATGCAAATACTTAATCAAGAAAAAGCCATGTTTAAAATGTCAGGAAATTTAGTGGAAACTTTACTTGCCCTTCCTCCATCCCTGCCCAGTATGGCACAGTGCAGTTGAGAGAAGCAGTGGTTTGATCCTCAGTTACTTTTTGTGAAGTAGAGAGAGCTGGGTGGACTGAATTTGCTATCTTCTAACCTGTCTGTGCACTGTATGAAGGAATGATATCTGTGATGCTTAACTCAGAGTTCAAAGTGCCCAAAGCAGCTTGGATCTCAGGCTAAGGGAAGGAATAGGAAGCTGAGGGCATGGCTAGTGAAAACCCACCAGATGCCTGGATGCAAGAGATTACTGATTGAAGATTACAGTATAACAGCTAAGGCCCAGCGTAGAAACAGCGGTGAGCCTCTTAGGGAAATGAAGACATTTAAAAGCAACCATGTATACACCTCCTGATTTCAAAACATACTACAAAACTACAGTAATCAAGAGTGTGGTACCAGCATAAAGATAGACACATAGACCAAGGGAATGGGATAGAGAGCCCAGAAACATAAAGCCTTCCATCTAGGAGCAAATGATTTTCCAAAAGGGTGCCAAAACCATTCAATGGGGAAAGGACATTTTTCCAACAAATGGTGTTGGGAAAACTGGATATCCACATGCAAAAGAATGAAACTGGACTCAACACCATACATGAAAGCTAATTTAAAATGGATCAAAGACCTAAACATAAGAGCTAAAATTATAAAACTTTCAGAAGAAAATATAGGGGGAAACCTTCATGACATTGGATTTGGAAATGACTTCTTGAATATGATATCAAAAGCATAGACAACAGAAGAAAAAAATGGATAAATTGACTACATTACATGAAATAAAGAGCGTTTGTGCATCAAAGGACACCAACAACAGAGTAAAGAGGCAACCCATCGAGTGGGAGAAAATATATGCAGAGCATATAGCTTAGAAGGGGCTAGTATTGAGAATATATAAAGAACTCCTACAACTCAAAAGCAAAGCCAAAAAACAAACCAATGAAACAATGAGGGCACCTCAGCGGTGAAGGCAGCACACAACGCTGCGCCGTCTTGGCCGCCCCGCCCCGCCCCGCCCCTCCCCTTCTGCCCTTTCCACCTTCCTGCCACCGCCTCTCCTCGACTGAGTCCTCGTCTTACCTCGCCAGCTCGGCTCTGGCCCTTGAACCCCGCAGCTAGGCATCCCGCATTAGGTGGGCTCCACTCAAGCCTCCTGGGCCAATGGCAAGCGGCGCGCTGCCCAGCCGCTGACCTTACACATGTTTTAGAAGAGGCTCCTGTTCTGCTGCTTTCCCGAGGAGCCACGGCCGCCTCTGCTACCGCTCTGGATCCTGCCTCTGAGGGGCCCTGCATCTCGGGCAGCCCCTCGGCGTCCCGGAGCTGCCCCCAAAGCGCAAAATTGATGTGGGGGTTATGACTGAGTCTTGGGCTTCCCTCAGCAAGCGCTGCGACGGTGGAGACATGTGCGCTCCAGGTGGCACAGAGCGTGAGGGCCGTGTCCTCCAGATGGGCGAGCCGCTGCTCCTGCAGCCACCCATGCGGCCCTGCCTCGTAGGGGAGCAGCCGCGTAGGTGCTCGGATCTCAACGGGTGGTGGCGACAACAGAATGGGTTGCTCAGAGCCCCCACGGGGAGATGGGGGGCCTGCACCGTGACAGCTCAATGAATTTTCGCAGTATAATACCTTTCGGTACTGGAGGAATCTTTTACCACTTATTGATCTGGCAGACATTGAAGATGTAAATAAAGACAACCTGACAGAAGCAACGCTTCAGGGCAATAATGAAGTGGTTGAGATTGACATGGAGTCCTGATAGAAGGAGCTGAAGAAATGGGTTTTTCTGAATTTGAGGAGACATCTCTAAATGAATTTTTGTATTCTTAAGGAAAAAAGTTATTTTCTATAGTTCATGTGATAGCATTCCCAAACCTGTAAAATGAGGAAAAGTTGCTTTGAAGACAAATCCTTGCAGTCACTACTGAACGGTCCAGCAGAGATTCGTCAAGGATATAGTGTAGTTACAGGGGAAGTATTTTATGTATACATTCTTAAACAAATGATGAAAGAGATTGAATAGGCAATTCTTCTATAAAGTTATACAAATTTCCAATAAGCCAATGAAAAGGTGCTCAACATCAGTAATCATTAGGGAAATGCAAATCAAAACCTCAGTGAGATACCACTTCACACCCATTGTGATGACTGGCTTTTTTTTTGTTTTTTAAGTAAATAAGTATTGAGAAGCATCTGGAGAAATAGGAACCCTTGTGCATTAATGAATGGAATGTAAAATTATGCAGCAGCTATGGAAAATGGTATGTCAGTTCCTCAAAAATATCAAAAATAGAATTACTGTATGATCCAGCCATTCCACTTCTGGATACATACCTAAAAGAATTGAAACCAGGAACTTGAAAAGATGCTTGTAAAACCTATCTTCAAAGCAGCATTATTCACAATAGCTAAAAGGTGTAAGGAAAAAGTCGACAGAGTTAAAGCAACCCATGGAATGGGAGAAAATATTTGCAAACCATATATCTGATAATGGGTTAATACCCAAAATATATAGGGAGCTCCTCCAACTCAATAGCTTAAAAACAACCTGATTAAAACATGGGCAGAAGGCTTGAAACTTGTCCAAGGAAGACATTTGAATGGCCAACAGCTATATGAAAAGGTGCTTGACATTACTAATTATCAGGGAAGTTCAAATCAAGACCACAATGAGACATCACAACACATCTTATTAAGATGGCTATGATTTAAAAAAACAAAAGAAAATAAAAGAAAATGGGTGTTGGTGGGGACGTATAGAAATCAAAACCCTAGGACATGGTTGGTTGGAATGTAAAATGGTGCAGCCATTATGAAAAATAGTATGAAGGTTTTTCAAAAAATTGAAAAATAGAACTATCCTATGATCCAGCAATACCACTTTTGGGTACTTATCCAAGAAAATTGCAACCAGAATCTCTAAGAGATTTGCACTCCCATATTCATTGCAGCATTATTCACAATAGTCAAGATGTTGAAACAACCTAAATGTTTATTTACAAATGAATAGATAAAGGAAATGTGGTATATATTTACATTGGAATATTTTTCAGCCTTAAAAATGATGGAAATCCTACCATATGCAACAATACATGGATGGATAGTGAGGACATCATGCTAAGTGAAATACTCCAGTCACAGAAGGACAACTACTGCATGATTCTGCTTATATATGGTATGTAAAATAGTCAAACTTATAGAAGCAAAAAATTAAATGGTTGAATGCCAGGGCCCGAGGGAGGCAGAAGTGCAGAGTTGCTATTCAGCAGGTATAAAATTTCACTTATGCAAGATGAATAAACTCTAGAGGTGTGCTGTATAGCACTGTGCCTATAGTTGACAATATGCAAGTGTACACTTAAAAATTTGTTAAGAAGTTGGATCTCATGATAAATGATCTTAACACAATAATAAAAATATACAGATGGGTAATATAATTAGAGACATGGAAACTCTAAGCAAGAATGAAAAGGAAATGCTAGAAATTGAAAACATAACAGAAACAAAGAATGCTTTTGATGAGCTCATGAATGGATTGGATTCAAATAAGGAAAGAATCAGTAAGCTTGATGATATGCCAATAGAAACATCTAGAACTGATATGCAAAGAGAAAAATGAAACAAATGCAGCAGAATATCAAAGAACTATGGGATAATTGAAAAGTCATTATTGGTCATTTAATGGGAATATTTGAAGGAGAGAAAAAGAGGGAATAGAAGAAATAGTTGAAGAAATTATACTGAGAAATACCCAAAATTAAGGATAGGCACCAAACCACAGATCCAGGAAGCTCAGAGAACAACAAGAATACCAAAATTTCTACACCTTGGAGTCTCATATTCAAACTGGAAAAAATAAAAGACAGAGGAAAAATCTTGAAAAAATTCAGGGGAGCAAAACACGTTATAGAGGAGCAAGGATATGAATTACATTGGACTTCTATTCATAAACCTTGCAAGCAGGAATAAAGTGCAGTGAAGCATTTAAAGCATTGAAAAAAACTCCCCACCAAATTATGTATCCAGCAAAATTATCCTTCAAAGGCGAAGGAGAAATAAATCTTTTCTTAGACAAACAAAAATTGAAGAAATTTCAGACAGTGTCAAGATTGCAGCATAGGTGGACTCTGAAGTCACTTCCTCCCATGGACACAACAAATTTACAACTACTCTTGGAAAAATTACCCCTGAGAGAGAACTGAAAACTGGATAAAAAGAGCCCCCACAATAAGGGACAGTCCTGACTGAGGTGGAAGAGGCAGAAATTCCTTTCTGGAGAGAAAAAAAGCCACCTTTGTGAGCTGTAGCACTTCACTGCTGGCCAGGAGCAATCCTAAGGTATGAAGCTTTCCCTGGAGGAGTGGGGGTCTGAGCAGGGGAGCATTACCTCTATAAACAGCTTTTGGACTCAGAACAACCAAGACGAGTGTCATAATATCTGGCTTTGGTGGCTACTAACAACAATGGGGAATACCTCCAGAAAAGCTATCAGACATAAGGGGAAAAAACCCTGTTTTTAAAGGGCCCATGCACAAATTAGCTCATTTCGGAAAGCAACCTAAAAGCACCAGAAAGAAAGGTGCACAGTCCTTTGGTGAAAAGAAACTCACCTGATAGTCTCTGGGTGCATCTTGGTGAGAGATGAGACCTCTCCAGGGACTGAGACATTGGTGGCAGCCATTACTGTGACCTGGTATAAGTGTGTTGACACAGACCCTGGCAGACACCATTGGAGTTCTTCCCCTGACCTGTTAGCCCAGGGTCTGCCCCACCCACTAGAGGACTGATTTAATCCAGCTCACCCAGGGTAGGCAGCCCACCCTAGGGACTGGCCCCACCCAACAGCAAGCCCTCAGGCAACTTGTGGGCCCACATAGACTGGGTGGCTGAAACTTCTGCAGTCAGGTCAGTGGGTCCGCCTCTACAGTACAGGGCATGTGTGAGGAGTAGGTGGAAACTGTGGGGCCTCTTCAGTGGGGTGACTGGGTCCACTTCAGTGGGTTGGGGTGCATGCACGGGGCAGGACTATGTTGATGGGATGTGTGGCCCTGTGGGTGGTGGGGCTGGTCAGCTGCAGCAGACTCGTGCTTCTCAAACAGCTACATAGGGGATCAGTACCACCTTGCAAAGCCTGAAACAATTGGGTGCTCTCACGCTTGGGGCCAGCCCCACTCAGTTGCAACCCTGAGAGAGCTAACAACAGCCTTGCAGGCCAGAGGCCTACAGCAGTGGTAAGCCCCTGAGCCTAGCAACCAGTCAAGCTGTGAGCCTACTCATTTAACAGAAAAAGTGCAAAAGGAAGGTGTTATTAGACCCTGCAACCAACTGTGCTGGGGAACCTCACACCCAATAAAGTGACTGAAGGGTCCATAGCAGCCACACACAGCTGAGACTTACAACCAGACAGCCAGGGGGCCTGCCTAGCCTCCCTGGGCAACTGCAGCAAGAGCAACCCTGCCACAACAAAGGACACATGTAGCCCACACAGGGGACACTCCTGGAACATTTGGAACTGGTGATGAGAGGGAAACACACTGCTGGGCCTCATAAGACATCTCTTACATAAGGCCACCTCTCCAAGATCAGGAAATGTAGCTGACTTACCTAATACATAGTTATAAGAACAGAGAAAGAGGAAAAAATAGGAGACAAAGGAATATGTTCCAAGTAAGGGAACAGAAAAAACTCCAGAAAAAGAACTAAATGAAACAAAAATAAACAATCTACCTGACAAAGAGTTCAGACAAAAAGTCATAAGGATGATCACTGATCTTGGGAGAAGAATGGATGAACTCAGTAAGAACTTCAACAAAGAATTGGAAAATATAAAAAAGAACCAATCAGAAATGAAGAATACAATACTGGAAATGAAAAATTCACTAGAGGACCTCAATACCAGAGTAGATGATACAGAAGAATGGATCAGTGTGCTGGACAAAAGACTAGAAGAAATCACTGAAGCTGACCAGATAAAATAAAAAGAACTGAAAAGAGTGAGGACAGTCTAAGGGACCTATGGGACAACATCAAGCACACTAACATCTGTATTATAGGTGTCCCAGAAGGAGAAGAGAGAGACAAAGGGGCAGAGAATCTATTTGAAGAAATAATAGCTGAAAATTTTCCTAACCTAAGGAAGGAAACAGACATCTAGGTAGAGGAAGTGCAGAAAGCACAAACAAGATAAACCCAAAGAGGCCCACACCAAGTCACATCATAATTAAAATGTCAAGAATTGAAGATAAAGAGAGAATCCTAAAAGCTTCAAGAGAAAGGCAACAAGTTACATACAAAGGAAACTCCATTAGGCTATCATCTGACTTCTCAGCAGAAACCTTACAGGCTAGAAGGGAGTGGCATGATATATTTAAAGTGCTGAAAGGAAAAAACCCTCAGCCAAGAATACTCTACCTGGCAAGGTTATCATTCAGAATGGAAGGAGAGATAAAGAGTTTCCCAGATAAGCAAAAATTAAAGGAGTTTATCACCAAGAAACCAGCCTTACAAGAAATGCTTAAGGGACTTATTGAAGTGGGAAAGAGAAGACCACAAATAAGAGTAAGAAAATTATCAAAAAAAAAAAAAAAGCAATAAAATCACTGGTAAAGGCAAATATACAGTAAAGATAGCAGATCAACCACCTATGAAGATAATATGAAGGTCAAATGACAAAAGTACTAAAATTATTTATTTCCATGATAAAAGGGTAATGGATACACATGCACAAAAAGAGGTTAGATGTGATATCAAAAACATAAATGTGGGAGGAGGGGAATAAAAGAGTAGAGCTTTTAGCAAGAGGTCAAAGAGACCATCAACTTAATATAGATTGCTATATATGTAGGTTATTTTATGTGAACCTCATGGTAATCACAAACTGGAAACCTATAACAAATACACAAAAAACTGAGAGAAAGGATTCCAAACATAATACTAAAGAAAGCCGTCAACCACAAGGGAAAAGAGCAAGAGAAGAAGAAAGGAACAGAGAAGAACTACTAAAACACCCAGAAAAAAAGTAACAAAATTGCAATAAGTGTATACTTATCAATAGCTACTTTAAATCTCAATAGATTAAATGCCCCAATTAAAAGGGATAGGGTGGCTGATTGGATAAAAAAACAAGACCCATATATATGCTGCATACAAGAGACAACTTCAGATGTGGACACAAATGAAAGTGAAGGGATGGAAAAAGATACTCCATGCAAATGGCAATGAAAAGAAAGCTGAGGTAGCAATAATTATATCAGACAAAATAGACTTTAAAACAAAAAGTGTAACAAGAGGCAAAGAAGGGCACTACATAGTGTAGTGATCAAGGGAACAATCCAACAAGAGGGTATAACACTTGTAAATATCTATGCACCCAACATACGAGCACCTAAATATGTAAAGCAATTATTAACAGATATAAAAGGAGAAAGAGATAGTGACACAATAATAGTAGGGGACTCGAACACTCCACTCATGCCAATGGATAGATCATCTAAACAGAAGTTCAATAAGGAAACATTGGCCTTAAACGACGCATTAGACCACATGGACTTAGTAGATATATACAGAACATTCCATCCAAAAACCACAGAACACACATAATTGTCAAATGCACATGGAACATTCTCTAGGATTGATCACATTTCAGGTCACAAAACAAGTCTCAATAAATTTAAGAAGATTGAAATAATACCAAGCATCTTTTCTGACCACAACGGTATGAAAATAGAAATCAACTACAGGAAGAAAATCAGAAAAGCAACAAATATGTGGAGATTAAACAAAATGCTCCTGAGTAATGATTAGATCAATGAAGAAATCAAAGGAGAAATAAAAAAATACCTGGAGACAAATGAAAATGAAAATACAACATGTCAAAATTTATGAGATATGGCAAAAGCAGTTCTAAGAGGGACGTTTATAGAAATACAGGCCTACCTCAACAAACAAGAAAAATCTCAAATAAACAATCTAACAGTGTACCTGAAGGAACTGTAAAAGGAAGAACAAATAAAGCCCCAAATCAGTAGAAGGAGGGAAACAATAAAAATTGGGAAAGTACCTCAACATAATAAAGGCCATATATGACAAACCCACAGCTAATATCATTCACAGTGGTGAAAAACTGAAAGCTATCCCTCTAAGAACAGGAAGCAGATGGATGCCAGAAAGGATGCCCACATTCACCACTCCTATTTAACATAGTATTGGAAGTCCTAGCCTGAGCAATCAGGCAAGAAAAAGAAATAAAAGTGATCCAAATTGGAAAGGAAGAAGTGAAACTCACTATTTGCAGATGACGTGATTTTATATATGGAAAATTCTAAAGAATCCACCAAAAATCTTTTAGAATAATAAATTAATACAGTAAAGTTGCAGGATAAAAAATCAACATACAAAAATCAGTTGTATTTCTATACACTAATAACGAAGTAGCAGAAAGAGAAACTAAGAAAACAATCCCACTTACAACTGCAAAAAAAGAATAAAATACCTAGGAATAAACCAAAGAGGTAAAAGATCTGTAGAGTGAAAACTGTAAAACATTGTTGAAAGAAATTGAAGAAGACACAAAGAAATGGAAAGATAGTCCGTGCTCTTGGATTGGAAGAATTAACATAGTTAAGATGTCCATACTTCCTAAAGCCATCTATAGATTCAATGCAATCCCTATCAAAGTTCCCACAACATTTTTCACAGAAATAGAACAAAGAATCCTAAAATTTATATGGAACAACAAAAGACCCTGAATAGCTAAAGGAATCCTGAGAAAAAAGAACAAAGCTGGAGGTATCACACTCCCTGATTTCAAAATATACTAGAAAGATATAGTACCCAAAAGAGCATAGTACTGGGACAAAAACAGACACACAGATCAATGGAATAGAATCGAAAGCCCAGAAACAAACCCACACATCTATGGACAGCTAATCTTTGACAAAGGAGCCAAGAACATACAATGGAGAAAAGAAAGTCTCTTCAACAAATGGTGTTGGGAAAACTGGACAGCCACATGCAAAAAAATGAAAGTAGACTCTTACCTTACACCATACACAAAAATTAACTCCAAATGGATTAAAGACTTGAATGTAACACCTGAAAATATGAAACTTCTCTAAGAAAACATAGGCAGTACACTCTTTGACATCAGTCTTAACAACATATTTTCAAGTACCACGTCTGACTGGGCAAGAGAAACAATAGAAAAAATAAACAAATGGGACTACATAAAACTAAAAACAATTGGGAGAATATATTTGCAAAGCATACATCTGATAAGGGCTTAATCTCCAAAATATATAATGAACTCATGCATCTCAACAACAAAAAACTAACAATCCAATTAAAAAAGGGGCAAAAGTCCTGAACAGACATTTCTCCAAAGAAGATATACAGATGGCCAACAGACACATGAAAAGATGTTCAACATCATTAACTATCAGGGAAATGCAAATCAAAACTATAATGAGATATCACATCACGCCCGTCAGGATGGATATAATTAACAAGACAGGAAACAACAAGTGTTGGAGAGGGTGTGGAGAGAAGTGAACTCTCATACACTGCTGGTGGGAGTACACACTGGTACAGCCACTATGGAAGGCGGTATGGAGATTCCTCAAAATATTAAGGATAGAACTACCATGTGATCCAGCTATTCCACTGCTGGGTATTTTTCCAAAGAACTTGAAAACACCAATGTGTGAAGATACATGCATCCCTGTGTTCATTGCAGCATTATCCACAATAGCCAAGACTTGGAAGCAACCTAAGTGCCCATCAAGGGACAAATGGATAAAGAAGATGTGATATGTATACAGAATGGAATACTACTCAGCCATAAGAAACAATGAAATCCAGCCATTTGTGACAACATGGGTGGACATTGAGGGTATTATACAAAGTGAAATAAGTCCTAGGGAGAAGGCCAAATACCATATGATCTCACTCATTAAGTAGTAGATAATAACAACAACAAACAAACACATAGAGACAGAGATTGGATTGGTGGTTACCAGAGGTGAAGGGGGGAGGGAGGAGGGTGAAAGGGATAATTTGGCACATGTGTGTGGTGATGGATTGTAATTAGTATTTGGGTGTGAACATGATGTAATCTATGCAGAAATAGAAGTATAATGATGTACACCTGAAATTTGTACAATGTTATAAGCCAATGTTACTGCAATAAACAAAAAATTAAAAAAAACAACCTAAAACTACAGATTATGATTCACCCCCCCCAACAAAAATTTGTGGGATGCAGCAGAAGTGCTGAAGAGCAAAAATTATAGAATTGAATGCATATATTAGAAATGAAGAAAGATCTAAACTCAATAATCTAAGCTTCCACTTTAGGAAACTAGAAAAAGAAGAGTAAATTAAATCCATTATACGCGGAATAAAAGAAATAATACATATTAGAGCTGTGAGGATGTCTACTCTTATCACTCCTCAACATCATGCTGGAATTCTTAGCTAATGCAATGAGAGCAGAAAAGGAAATAAAATATACAGTTGGGAAAGAAGAAATAAAAGTTTTTTCCTCATATTATATGATTATCTATGTAGAAAACTTCAGAGAATCAACAAAATATCTTCTACAACTAATAAGAGATCCTAGGAAGGCTTCAAATGCAAGGTTAATATACAAATATCGATTGATTTCTTATAGACCAACTTAGAACAACTGGAATTTTAAAATAGAAATACAGTGACATTAACATTAGCAACAACAAACGAAATACTTAGGTATAAGTCTAATAAAATATGTGAAAGATCTATGTAAGGAAAACTATAAAACTGTGATGTAAGTAAACAAAAAAGTCCTAAATCAATATCGGCTCATCAGTTGTTTAATAATTATCCTCAATCTTTCTGAAACACTTTCAAAAAACAGAAGTGATTGGGAAAAGAGTGACTTCAGCATCCTGGTGGAGTGAGCTGTTCCTTTAGTCTCTTCCCCCTAAGATACAAAAAGGACATTCATTAACCAACAGAGGACATCCACACAGCACAACAGGGCATCTGAAGACCCACACACTCATATGTCTGAAAGTGGGGTTACTGGATACCCAGGACGCAGTGGAAGGAGGTAAGCAAATCTCTTCCCCCTCCCCAGTGGCAGTGATCTAGGGCCCAGGACCACATGCAGCGGCTGGTGCATGACTCTGAGAGGAGATGGGGGAACAGGCAGCCCTCTGTGGGAATGCTTTCACTCTCACACTTGCCTCCCAGCCTGTGTGAATGCTCCACATCAAGGTGGCTCAGACATCACATGGGCACCCCCACCAAACCAAGCAGCTCAGTTGGACCACCAGTAAGTGCAGAGTGGGAGTGTGTGTGGGAAAGAAAGTGCCTCTCCACCCACCACCTGGCACACCAGCTTTGCGGGACTGGAAGAACAGCGATCTACAACAGAGTGCCAGTGCCTGCATGTGTGAAGCAGCAGTGGCCAGCAGGCAAATACAGAAAGCCCTATCCACACAATTTCCAACAGAGGAGCACAACTGCCAGCAGACATGGCAGGCTCAGAAAACACTCCTCCTGCCCCTCTCAGTGGTGGCAGGTGGAATCTGTAAGCAGATACTACCACTACACATCGGCAAAGGTCCACCCCATCAAACACAATGAAGAAGTACATTAACACTCCAGAGCAGAAGGAAAAAGACAAGTCTCAAGAAACTAATACTGAAGTCACAGAAATTTACAATCTAAATGACAGAGAATTCAAAATAGTTTCACAAGGAACCCAAAAAGTTATAAGAAAACTCAGAAAAATGGTTCAATGAACTCAGGAATAAAATTAATGAGCAGAAGGAATTCTTCACAAAGGATATCGTAACTCTAAAATAAAACAAAACAGAAATGTTGGAGATGAAGAACACAATGAATGAGATAAAAAACAATCTAGAATCCTTAAAAAACAGAGCTGACATTATGGAGGACAGAATTAGTAATTTAGAGGACAGAAATATAGAAATTCTTTGGGTAGAGGAGGAGAGAGAACTAAGACTAAAAAGAAATGAAGAAATTCTCTGAGAAATACCCAACTCAATTAGGAAATGCAACATAAGGATTATAGGTATTCCAGAGGGAGAAGAAGGAGAGAAAGGAGCAGAGAGCTTGTTCAAAGAAATAATAGTTGACAACTTCCCAAACCGGGGTAAGGAGCTGGAATTACAAGTAAATGAGGCCAATAGATCTAATTACATCAATGTAAAAAGACCTTCTCCAAGGCATATATTAGTAAAAGTGTAAAAAGTAAATGACAAAGAAAAAATATTAAGGGCAGCAAGGCAGAAGAAAATAACCTACAAAGGAATCCCTATCAGGCTTTCAGTGGATTTCTCAGCAGAAACCTTACAGACGAGGAGAGAGTGGAATGATATATTCAAAATACTGAAAGACAGAAACTTTTCAGCCAAGAATACTCTATCCAGAACTGGATACTCCACCTTCAGATACCATGGAGAAATAAAAATTTTCCCAGATAAACAAAGGTTGAGGGAGTTCATCGCCACAAGAACCCCCCTACAAGAAATGCTCAAGAAGGCCCTCATACCCGAAAAAATAGGGAAAAGTTTTGCAAAGCTTTGAGCAAGGAGATAAAGAGACAGAGAAAATCAGAAAACTGCAGCTTTCTATCAGAAGAGCTTAACAAACATTTAATTATAACTTTAAAGATCCAGGGAAGGAAAGCATCAAAAATAACTAGAAACACTTCATTCTAATCACAAACTCACAACACAAAATGGAATAAGTTGTTACAACAATAACTTAGGGAAGAGGAAAGGACTGGAACCTGCTTAGGCTAAGGATATAAGAGGCTATCAGAAAATGGACTATCTCATCTATGAGATCTTTTATGCAAACCTCACGGTAACAACTAAACAAAAAATCAGAACAGAGACACAAATGATAAATAAAGATAAAACTGAGAAAACCACCATAGAAAATCACCAAACTGAAATGGCAGCCAGAAACACGGGATGAGAAACAAGGGAAATATAGAAGCACCAGAAAACAAGAGATAAAATGGCAGTATTAAGCCCTTATATATCAATAATCGCTCTAAATGTAAAGAGATTAACTTCTCCAATCAGAAGACACAGAGTGGCTGGATGGATTAAAAAACAAGACCCAACAATATGCTGCCTCCACAAAACACATCTCAGCTCTAAAGACAAACACAGGCTCAGAGTGAAGCGATGGAAGATGATACCCCAAGAAAATGGCAAAAACAAGAAAGCAGGTGTTACCATACTTCTATCAGACAAAGCAGATTTCAAGATAAGAAAGACAATGAGAGGCAAAGAAGGGCAGTATATAATGACAAAATGGACATTCCACCAAGAGGACATAACACTTATGAATATAAATGCACCTAACACAGGAGCACCAAAGTACATAAAGTAACTATTAACAGACCCAAAAGGAGAAATTAACAGCAACACAATAATAGTAGGGGGCCTCAACACCCCACTTACATCAACGGATAGATCATCCAGACAGAAAGTCAACAAGGAGACAGTGGATTTAAAGAAAAACTTGAGGAAATTAACTTAATAGATATACATAGAATATTCTATCCAAATACAACAGAATACAAATCCTTCTCAAGTTCACATGGAACATTCTCAAGGATAGATCATATGTTGGGAAACAAGGCAAGCCTCAATAAATTTAAGAAGACTGAAATCATATCAAGCTTCATTTCTGACCACAATGCTATGAAACTCGAAATCAACTACAAGAAAAAAGCTGGGAAAGTGACAAATATGTGGAGACTAAACAACATGCTACTGAACAACCATTGGATTGATGAAGAAATCAAAGAGATATTAAAAAATATTTGGAGACAAGTGAAAATGAAAATACATCATGCCAACTCTTATGGGATGTAGCAAGCAGTCCTAAGAGGGAAATTCATAGTAATACAGGCCCACCTCGACAAACAAGAAAAATCTCAACTAAATAATCTTAAAGTACACCTAACAGAGCTAGAAAAAGAAGAAAAAACAAAGCCCAAAGTTATCAGAAAGAGGGAAATAATAAAAATTACAGCAGAAATCAATGAAATAGAAACCAAAAAAATTGTAGAAAGGATCAATGAACTAGAGCTGGTTCTTTGAGAAGATAAACAAAATTGACAAACCCTTAGCCAGACTCATTAAGAAAAAAAGAGAGAAGGCTCAAATAAATGAACCTAGAAATGAAAGAGGTGAAATTACAATGGATACTACAGAAATACAAAGGATTATAAGAGAATACTGTGAAAACCATATGCCAACAAATTGGACAACCTAGAACAAATGGATAAATTCTTACACTCATACAACCTACCCAAACTGAATCAAGAAGAAATAGAGAATCTGAATAGACCAATCACAAGTAGAGATTGAAACAGTCATCAAAAACTTCCCCAAAAATAAAAGTCCAGAACCAGATGGCTTCTCTGGAGAATTCTACCTAAAATTCAAAGAAGATTTAATACATATACTTCTCAAACTATTCCAAAAATTTGAAGCACAGGGAATTCTTCCTAAGTCATTCTATGAGGCCAACATCACCCTGATACCAAAACCAGACGAGGACAACAAAAAGAAGGAAAATTACAGACCAATATTGCTGATGAACATAGATGCAAAAATCCTCAACAATATATTGGCAAACTGAATACAGCAATACATTAAAAGGATCATACATCTGTGAGATTTATACCAGGGACACAGGGATGGTTCAACATCCGCAAATCAATCAATGTGATACACCACATTAACAAAATGAGGAGTAAAAATCACATGATCATTTTAATAGATGCAGAGAAAGCATTTTTTTCAGCTTTTACTCAAAGTTTATTATAATCTTAGGTCGTTAAAGATTGGTAATTTAAAAAACTGGAAAATTGTTATTTTCTTTCTTTTTTTTAATGCAGTAACATTGGTTTATAACATTATATAAATTTCAGGTGTCCATCACTATATTTAGATTTCTGTAAAGATTACATCATGTTCACCACTCAAAGAGTAATTACAATCTGTCACCACACACATGTGCCTAATCTCCTCTTTCATCGTTCCCTCCCTCCTTCCCTTCTAGTAACCACTAATCCAGTCTCTGTCTCTGTGTGATTGTTTGTTGTTGTTTTTATAATCTACTTATGAGTGAGATCATACAGTATTTGACTCAGAGAAAGCATTTGACAAGACCCAACACCCATTTATGATAAAAACTCTCAATAAAATGGGTATAGAAGGAAAGTACCTCAGCATAATAAAGGCCATATATGACAAAGCCACAGCCAATGTCGTACTTAGTGGTGAAAAACTGAGGGCCATTCCTCTGAGAATAGGGATAAGACAAGGATGCCCACTCTCACCACTCCTAGTCAACATAGTACTGGAGGTTTGTCCAGAGCAGTTAGGTTAGAGAAAAATAAAAGTTATCCAAATTGGCAAGGAAGAAGTGAAACTCTCACTGTTTGCACTTGACATGATTCTATATATAGCAAACCCTAAAGAATCCATAGAAAACTATTAGAAATAATCAACAACTACAGAAAAGATGCAGGGTACAAAATTAACTTACAAAAATCAGTTGCATTTTTATACTCGAATAATGAACTAACAGAAAGAGAACTCAAGAATACAATCCCATTTGCAATCACAACAAAAAGAATAAAATAACTAGGAATAAATTTAACCAAGGAGTTGAAAGACCTATACAATGAAAACTATAAGACATTATTGAAAGAAATCGATGATGACATAGAGAAATGGAAAGATATTCCATGCACGTGAATTGGAAGAATAAACATAGTTCAAATGTCCATATTACCTAAAGCAATCTACAGATTCAGTGCAATCCCAATCAGAATCCCAATGACATTCTTCATGGAAATAGAACAAAGAATCCTAAAATTTATATGGAACAACAAAAGACCCTGAATAGCAAAAGCAATCCCAAGATAAAAGAACAAAGCTGGAGGCATCACAATCCCTGACTTCAAAATATACTACAATGCCACAGTAATCAAAACAGCATGGTACTGGTACAAAAACAGACACACAGATCAATGGAACAGAATTGAAAGCCCAGAAATAAAACCTCACATCTCAGTACAGCTAATCTTTGACAAAGGAGCCAAGAACATACAATGGAGAAAGGAAAGTCTATTCAATAAATGGTGTTGGGAAAACTGGACAGCCACATTCAAAAGAATAAAAGTAGACCATTATATTTTGCCATACACAAAAATTAACTCAAAATGGATTAAAGACTTGAAGGTAAGACGTGAAACCATAAAACTCCTAGAAGAAAATATAGGCAGTACACTCTTTGACATCAGCCTTAACAGCATCTTTTTGGATACCATGTCTATTCAGGCAAGGAAAACAAAAGAAAAAGTAAACAAATGAGACTACATCAGACAAAAGAGCTTCTGTAAGGCAAAGGAAACCAGGAACAAAACAAAAAGACAACCTACCAACTGGGAGAAAATATTTGCAAATCATATATCTGACAAGGGGTTAATCTCCAAAGTATATAAAGAACTCATACCAGTCAACAACAACAACAACAAAACAACCTAATAAAAAAACAGGCAGAGGATATGAGCAGACATTTTTCCAAAGAAGATATACAGGTGGCCAACAGGCACATGAAAAGATGTTCACCATTACTAATCATTAGGGAAATGCAAACCGAAACTACAATGAGATGTCACCTCCCACCTGTTAGAATGGCTATAATTAACAAGACAAAGAATAACAAGTGATGGAAAGGATGTGGAGAAAAGGGAGCACTCATACACTGCTGGTGGGAGTGCAGACAGGTACAGCCACTATGGAAAACAGTGTGAAGATTTCTCATAAAATTAAAAATAGAAATACCATACAACCCTGCTATCCTACTACTGGGTATTTATCCAAAGAACCTGAAATCAACAATTCAAAGAGACTTATGCACCCCTATGTTCATCGCAGCATTATTCACAATAGCCAAGACTTGGAAGCAACCCAAGTGTCCATCACCTGATGAATGGAAAAAAGGACGTGGTATTTATATACAATGGAATACTATTCAGCCATAAAAAAGATGAAATCATCCCATTTGCAACAACATGGATGGACCTTGAGGGTATTATGTTAAGCAAAATAAACCAGACAGAGAAAGACAAATACAGTATGATTTCACTGATATATGGAAGATAAACAACCACATGGATAAACAGAACAGATTAGTGGTTACCAGAGGGGAAGAGGGTTGGAGGCTGGGCAAAAGGGGTAAAGGGGCACATATGTATCATTGCAGATAAAAATTCGACTATTGGTGGTGAGCATGATGCAGTCTATATAGAAACTGATAAATAATAATGTACACCTGAAATTTCACAATGTTATAAACCATTATGACCTCAATAAAATAAAAAAAATCTAGCCAAAGAGAGATTAGCAAAACACACACACACAAAAAACAAAACAAAAATAGAAGTGATTAGAACACTTTAACTCATTCCGTGAAGCTAGTATTTACCTTATATCAAAGCTAGACCATGATATCACAAGAAAGGACAACTATAACCAATACCTTTATGAATGTGGATGCAAAAATCCTCAATGAAATTCTAGCAAAGAGAACCCATCATTATATTAAAAGGATTATTCACCATGACCAAGAAGGATTTATCCTAAGAATGCAAGGGTGGTTCAATATACAAAAATCAATAAGTGTAATTCACCACATTAACAGAATGAAGGAAAAACCCCACATGGTCATCTCTATTGATGCACAAAGAGCATTTCACTATATTCAACATATTTTCATGATAAAAGTGACTTAATAAACAAAGAATAGAAGGTATATTAGTTTTCCGGGGCTGTCATAACAAAATGTCACAGACTGAGTGGCTTAAAGAACAAAAACTTATATTCTTACAGTTCTGGAAGCTAGAAGTCCAAATTCAAGATGTCAGTAGGTTTGTTTTTTTCTGAGACCTTTCCTTGGCTTGCTGATGGTTGCCTTCTCATTGTGTCCACACATGGTCATGTGCATGCAACATCCTTGGTGTGTCTTTGTGTGTCCAAATTTCCTCTACTAAGTACATCAATCAGATTGGGTAAGGGCCCACCCTAATGGCCTCATTTTAACTTAACCACCTCTTTAAAGGCCTTGTCACCAAATACAGCCACATTCTGATGTATTCTGGGTTAGGGCTTCAACATATGAACTTTGGGGGTACACAATTCAGCTCATAACAAAAGGCAACTTGCACAACCTGATAAGGTGCCTCTAGAGAAAAACCCACAGCTAATATACTTAGTGGTGAAAGACTAACAGCCTAATTTCCTAAGATCAGGAATGAGACAAAGATGTTCACTTTCACCACTTCTATTCAACATTGTACTATAAGATATAGCCAGAGAAAGTAGCCCAATAAAAGTAATAAAAGGCATCCAAACTTGAAATGAAAAAGTAAAGCTTTATTTACAGATGACATATTCTTTTTTTTTGTGAGGAAGATCAGCCCTGAGCTAACATCCATGCCAATCCTCCTCTTTTTGCTGAGGAAGACCAGCCCTGAGCTAACATCTATTGCCAATTCTTCTCCTTTTTCCACCCCTTTTTCTCCCCAAAGCCCCAGTAGATATTTGCATGTTGTAGTTGCACATCCTGCTAGTTGCTGTATGTGGGATGCCGCCTCAGCATGGCCCGACAAGTGGTGGGTCGGTGCATGCCTGGGATCCGAACCCAGGTTGCCAGCAGTGGAGCGTGCGCACTTAACTGTTAAGCCATGGGGCTGGCCCCCCAGATGACATATTCTTATACATAGAAGACTTTAAAGAATTAACAAAATATATTTCAGATTATAAACATATTCAGCAATGTTGCAGGATACAAGATCCACGTACAAAAATCAGTTATCTTTCTACACACTAAAGATGAGTAATCCAAAACTGAATTAAGGAATCTGGTCCATTAATTAACAGCATTAAGCAGAATAAAATACTTAGGAATAAATTTAACCAAAGAGATGCAAGACTTGTACCTTAAATACTACAAAACATTGAAAGAAATTAAATAAGATCTAAATAAATGGAAGGACATCTGATGATTATGGATTGTAAGAATTGACATTGTTAGTTGATAATACTTCCCAAAGTGATCTACAGATTCAATGCAATCTATATCAAAATCTCTACTACATTTTTATAGAAATGGACAAGCTGATCCTAAAATTCACATGAAATTATCAGGGACCCCCAAACAGCCAAAACAATGTTAAAAAGAATGTAGTTGGAGGACTCATAATTCTTGATTTTAAAACTGACTACAAAGCTACAGCAATCAAATCATTATAATACAGGCATAAGAATAGACGTATAGATCAATGGAATAGAATTAAGAATCCAGAAACAAGCTCATACATTTATGGTCAATTGATTTTTGACAGAGTGCCAAGACCATTAAACCGTCAACATATGGTGTTGGGATAATTGGATATACCCTTGAAAATAATGAAATTGGACTCTTACTTCACACCCTATTCAAAATTAACTCAAAATAGATCAAAGACCTAAATATAAGAGCTAAAAGTATAAAAAATTTAGAAGATATCTGGGTAATATTAATGAACTTGGATTTGGCAATGGATTCTTAGATATAACTCCAAAAAGACTAGCAAAAAGGAAAAAGATAGATAAATTGGAGTTCAGCGAAATTAACATTTGTGCATGATAGGATGCTGTCAAGAAAATAAAATAAAACCTATAGAATGAGTGGAAATATTTGCAAATCCTGTATCTGACAAAGGTTTTGTATCTAGTATATATAATAAACTCTTACAACTCAAAAAATAAAAGACAAACAACCCAATTAAAAAAATAGGCAAAGTCAGATATTATGCCACTCGTCTCAATTGTGCTGGGTCCACAAAATGTCTACAGCGGGGGCGCTCCCTGGCTCAGGGCCCCACTCCTCCAGAGAGGGCTGCATACCTTTGGGCTGCTCCCGGGCGGTGGTGAAGTGCTGCGGCTTGTGAAGGCGACGTTTTTTCTCTCCAGAAGGGAGTTTCTGCCTCTTCCACCTCGATTAGGATTGTCCTTTGTTGCAGGACTTCCTCTTATCCAGTTTTCAGTTCCGTCTCAGGGGTAATTTTTCCAAGAGTAGTTGTAAATTGGTTGTGTCCACAGGAGGAGGTGAGTTCAGAGTCTGCTTATGCCACCATCTTGACTTACTGCAATAAACAAAAAATTAAAAAAAAAGTTTCAAAAACAAATAGGCAAAGGAATTGAATAGACATTTCTCTAAAGAAGATATACAAATGGCCAATAAGCACATAAAAACATGCTCAACCTCATTAGTCATTAGGGAAATGCAAATCAAAACCACAATGAGATACCACTTCACACATACTAGGTAACTATAATAAAGAAAATGTAAGAAAAAAAGTGTTAGCAAGATTATGGAGGAATTGATACCCTCGTACATTGCTGGTGGGTATATAAAATGTTGTAGCTGCTGTGAAAACCATTTAGCTGTTCCTCAAAAAGTTAAACATAGCATTATCATATGATTTAGCAATTCCAGTCCTACATATATACTCACAATTGAAAACTGGTGTTCAAAGAAATAGTTGTACATGAATGTTTATAGCACTATTCACATTAGCAAAAGGTGAAAAAAATCCATGTGTCCATCTGCTGATTAATGGATAAACAAAATGTAAATCCATACAATGAAATATTATTCAACCATAAAAGGAATGAAATACTTATATATGGTAAAACAAGAATGGGCTTCAAATGCTTTATGGTAAGCAAAAGAAGCCAGACATAAAAGGCGATATATGATTCCATTTATATATGAAATGTTCGGAATAGATCAAATCAATAAAGACAGAAAGCAGATTAGTGATTGTCAGGGGTTGGGGGGAAGAGAAAATAGGGAGTGACTACTTAATAAGTATAAGGTTTTTGAGGGGTATGTGATGAAAATGCTCTGAAATTAGACTGTAGTGATAATTCTACAACAATGTGAATGTTATTTGTTGACTGTAAAGTGGTTAAAAGGGTGAATTTTATGTTATGCAAAGTTTACCTGAATAAACAAGTATACTGAGCAATCTTGCACTTAAAAGAAAGCTAGTTTGGTTTTGTTTAACTGAGAGATCAAAAATTAAAATAAAATATAGGGCATTTACAAAAATGGTCAAAGGCTTGAATGGACACTAATGATCTTGTTTGAAACAAATGAAAAATAGAAAGTTTTAGCAAAGAACTAAAAGATATAAAGAAGAAACATTATAGAAATTTTAGAAGAAAAATTCAATAACCGATAAAAACACTCAATGGATGAAGTCAGCCACAGTATGGAGTGAACATATGAAATAATCAATGAACCTGAAGTTACAACAATCAAAATTACACAATCTGAACAACAGAGAGAAAATAGATTGAACAACAACAACAAAAAGAACAGAGTTTCAGGAATCAGTGTGATTATAACAAAAATCTAACTTGCAAGTCATTGGCGTTGTAGAAAGAAAGGAGAATGTGCGTACAGCTGAATAAGTATTTGAAGAAATAATTGCTAAAAATTTCTAAAATTTAGCAAAAGACATAAAACTACAGATTCAAAAAGCTGAGCAAAGCCCAAACAGGAAAATTGAAAGAAATCCATGCTGAGGCACATCATATTAAACTTCTGAAAACTAAAGACAAAGAAAAAATTTTGAAACCAGCAAGACACTTATAAGGGAAAAACAATTTGAGTGACAGTGGATTTCTCATTAAAAATCTTAAAGACCAGAAGGAAGCATCACAACAATAGCAAAAAGGGAATTCTTGAAACAAATAGAAATGATAAAAGAAGGAATCTTGGAACATGAAGGAAGAAAAACAATTCAAAGAAAAAAAGTACAGGTAAATACAATAGATTTTCTATCTCCTCTTTGAGTTTTCTAAATCATGTTTAATGGCTAATGCAAAAATTGTACCCCTGTCATATGTGCTTCTAAATGCATGTAGAAGAAACATTTAAGACAATTATAAATAGGAAATTTAAAAGGATTCGAAGGGCTGTAAGGTTTCTACACTTCAATCAAATTAAATTGACAAAATGTTAATGTCACTAGACTTTAATAAGTTAATCATGTATAAGGTAATACCTGAAGCATCTGGTAACAAATATATAGAGGTACACTCAAAGAACTATATACAAATCAAAATGAAATTCTAAAAAGTGTTCAAACAACCCCCAAGAAGGCAGGAAAAAAGAAATCAGAAATGAATAACAGGGAATAGAAAAAACTTAATAAAATGGTAAACGTAAATCCAAACATATCAACAATTACTTTAAATGTAAATGCTTTTAATACATCAATTATAAATACAGAGATTGACAGAATGGGTAAAAATGTGACCCAACTCTGTGCTATCAAGAAACTCACTTCAAATGTAACATTATAGTTGGGTTGAAAGTTAAAGGATGGAAAAGTCATACCATGCAAGTGTTAATCAAAAGAAAGGAGTGGCTATGTTAATATCATATAAAGTAAATTTCAGAGGAAAGAAAATTGCCAGAGATAGAAAATTGCCAAGGACATTACATAAGGATAAGAGAGTCAGTCCACCAAGAGTCCATAACAATGCTAAACATGTATGTGGCAAACAACACAGTTGCATGATGCAAAAAAATGACAGAAATTAAAGGACATATACACAAATCCACAATTACATTTGTACTCTTCAACAGCTCTCTCTCAACAAGTGAAACAATCACTATACATAAAGTCATCAAACAGAAAAGAACTCAACACCTTATATAACATACCACCCAAAATCAGCAGAATGTACATTCTTTTCAAGGGCCCATGACACATTTACTAAGAGAGAACATATGCTGGGACATAAAACACTCCTCAATAAATTGAAAAGAAATGAAATCCCACAAGATTTTCTTTGACTAAAATAAAATCTAACTAGAAGTCAGTAAAAGAAAATAACAGAAAAAACTCCAAACATTGGAAAGCACAAAATATATTAAAAATAATTCATGGGTGAAAGATGAAGTCTAAAATTTAAAAACACTTAATTTAATTAAAATGAAAATACAAAACATAAAATTTGTAGGATGTGAAAAGCAGTGTATTGAGTGAAGTTTGTATTATGAAATGCTTACAGTAGAAAAGAGGAAAAATCTGGAATCAATAATCTAACCTAGAAAAAGAAGACAAAATACATTCAAAGCAAGCTGAAGGGAGGAAATAATAAAGATAAGAGCAGAAATCAGTGAAATTGAAAAGAGAAAAAAATTAGAACAAATCAATAAAACAAAACATTGGTTCTTTAAAAAGATCAATAAAATTCACAAATCTAGTGAGATTGACAAAAAAATATAGAAAGCTCAAATTATGAATATCAGGAATAAAACAGGATATCACTATAAACTCTGAAGACATTGAAAAAAGATAATAAAGGAGTATCATGAACAATACAATATACATAAATTTGACAACTTAGATGAAAAGGATCAAGTACTCAAAAAGTACAAACCTCCACAACTCACCAAATATAAAAGAGAGAATTTGAACATCCCTATAATAATTAAGTAAACAATTTATATTTTAAAATTCTCAAAAATGAACACAAAAATTAACTCAAAATGGATTAAAGACTTGAATGTAAGACCTGAAACTATGAAACTTCTAGAAGAAAACATAGGCAGTACGCTCTTCGACATCAATCTTAGCAACATATTTTCAAGCACCATGTCTGACCGGGCAAGAGAAACAATAGAAAAAATAAACAAATGGGACTACATCAAACTAAAAAGCTTCTGCACAGCAAAGCAAACTATAGCAAGAGAGCTGTCATCTTTCAAATCCCATGATAGTAGAACCAAGTCACTGCCTCTCCTGCTCTCTATAATTACCAAAACTAATTTGTCCTGATGCTGCCCTAAGTTTCTCTCTCTTCCCAAGTTGTACCATTCTAACCTAAAATTTGAGTAGGTTTGGATGGCACCAAGTACACTGTCACCTAATTAAGTGTTATGCTATGCATCATGATGCATTTGGAGCACTGGCAGTACCATGTACTTTGCAGAAGAATCCCATCTTGCTTTATAGTCAACCTTATATGGATGCTGATCTTATGTCTCTTGAGCTGAAGTGTATTAGCTTCCAGGGTACATCTCCTGTAAGAGCCTGTTAGAGCAGATTGAATCATGCTACAGGACCATACTATTTCACAGAGCTGCTATTTACAGTTTCACTTACCCTCAATGATCACCTTGTACCTGCATTTAAAATTTTTACTACACAAGTTTTTAATTTCAATCACTGGCATCAGGTACTCTATGGCTTTGTGGATATCTAGAATGATGATCAGAATAATTTTTTCTTTATGTAGAAAAATTATAATTGTTTATTTTTACAACCTACTTTTCCCTGATAGTTCAAATCAGAAGGTATTGAAATCTGGCATGGTAGGGTAAATACTCCAACCCTCTAGAGAAGTAGCCTGTAAGCTCAACTTTTCTAGAGTAGTGGTTCTAAAAAATTTAATATATATATTTTCAAGTAAAATCTTATATACCTTAACCCAGAATAAAGCAAATAAAAGTAGTGATGTTCTGGGTCAATTCATAAACATTTATTGAGTGCCTACCTGTCCTATATGCCAGGTAGTATACTAAGTATTAGGGATACGGCAATAAAGAAGATAGTCACACTTCCCTGCTGACATTGACATTATAGTCTAGTAGCAGGAGTGGAGGAGCTGGGGAAAGGTGGAGAGAGGCTGGTGCCATATACGCTTAGCATCCCTCTCTCAGATGGTTCCTGAAACAAATCTATGAGGAACTTTAGGATTCTGTGGAATAAACATGGTTTAAAAACAGAGGGAGTAATAGCAGTGGAATAAGAATTCTTCACTACTTGTCTGGAAATAAATAATTTACTAGCCCTGATCTAGCATGTTATAATGCATGCTAGAGTGACCCTTCAAGGAAGGCTGAGCAATTTCCCCCAATTTGAACATTTCAAGGCCTAGTTTAACCATACTTCCTCCAGTGAGCATTCCTTAACTAGTTTAAACTTTCTCCTCTGAATGCCTATTGCATTTTTTTGCCTACATCAACCATTTGGCTACTTGGCATACATTCTCTAGACATTGACTTTTTTTTTTTTTTTTAGACATTGACATTTTTAAATTATTATGTAACTATTTTGTGGTTATTTCCATTTTATGCACTTATATCTTGTCTCCTCAACTAGACTATGAGCTCCTTAAGATCAAGGTTATGCTTTATTTATTTCTATATCCTCTTAGTCCTGGGCTCCTTATATGGTAACTGCTCAATAAAGATTTGGTGATTACTTGGTATAAGGAAGGTTAGGTAGGAGAATAGCACAGATTGACTCTGTTAGCTTAAAATCCAATTAATAGAGAGACACTTTCAAAATAGCAGGATCAGAAGCTCCATGGACCCCATGAAACAACCATAACTGGTGAACAGTATATTTAAAAATACATTTAATGTCTCTGGAAGTTGTCCTAAGGGCATACTGCAAATGGAGAAATATTTATTAGAGAAAACATACTAAATCTTGGTAATAACAGTGAGAGTCTTTGGCATTTGAACCACAACCTGCTCCTTCCACAACCCCTACAGCTTAGCATGATAAATGCTTTACTCTGGGTGGATGCAGCCAAGAACCCAGGGCTCACTTTTACCTCAGCTCCCGGTCTAGGGCTATCTCCCTAGGAGGAGCAGACCAGCAGCATTTCTCATCCTCCTAGCCCTGTGTTGCCAAAGCTCTATTATAAGTAAGAAAGTCTAAGAAGTCTGGACTTTTCCTCCACCAAACCCTGACTCATAGGGCAGAAGCTCTACCTCAAGCATGGTAGGCCAAGGATACTGGGCCTTGGTCAGCTGCACTCCAGGTCATCTGTAGGAAAAGAGGTTACACGCTGAGATAGACAAACTGAGAAGACCAGAGGCTACCACTCTCACCTAGCACCCCACTCAATAAGCAGGGGTGTCACTCCAAAAGAAGCAGGCCACTGTCCTTGTACCCAGCTCTGAAGCAGTAGTAAAGATGATTTGCTAGAAGAGAGAGGCAGGACATAAGAACAGAGAGCTCCATAGCTCTGCACATGGGACTGATTTTATTTAGAACAGAATATGCAGAAGTTCAAGCCCAAGTGTTTGCCAAAAACAATGGAGATCTTAGTGGCAAGCAATTAAGAGGAAACTGGAAATTCTATGAAAGCAACAAGCTAACCTGTAGATCAGCTAGAATTTTACCAGAGAGAATCAGGAAAAGAGCTCTCCTGGAGTCATAACAAACCTCAAAGACTAGCTGCAAAGAATATCCTGTAAATGGGTCTGAACTTAACTGGACTTAACTACAGAGCAGTTTATGCCCCAGGCCATTGTCAAAAACAATAGAGCGATCAGACAGAAATTATTGGACACTAACAGCTGTTGGAGATATCAACAGAGACAAAAAGTTTAACAAATAAACCAGGGAAAGAGAGATTCAAAGAGATTTCTGCTAAAACACTGTCATCCCAAGGTGACTGCGCACATGCCCACGGCTGTGCCTTCTGGAGAGCAACATCAGAGGTTTCACACTGCAGGGGAAGTAGACTTCACTGAAATAGTCCACTGGAGTCATTAAACAAATAAACAAGAACAAGCCCCAGAGAGAAGGGGGGTATCAGAACACAGAGTTGCCATAATGTATTATCTAAAAAGACAAGTTTTCAACAAAAAGTTATGAGGCATGCAAAGTGATAGGAAGGTGGGACCCACACATGGGGAAAAAAACAGGCAACAGAAACTGCCTTTGAGAAGGCCTAGTCATCAGATTTAGCAGACCAAACTTCAAAGCAACTATTATAAATATGTTCAAAGAACTAAAGGGAATCATGCTTAAAGAAGTAAAAAGGTAGGTTTGATGATGATATCCCATCAAATAGAAAAAATCAACAAAGAGACAGAAATACTAAAAAAAGAACCAAGTGAAAATTCTGGGGTTGAAAAGTACAATAACTGAAATGAAAAATTTACTAGAAGGACTCAACAGTAGATTTGACTTGGGAAAAGAAAAAGTCAGTGAACTTGAATATAGATTAACAGAAATTATGCAATCTGATGAACAGAGGATGAAGAAAAATGAACAGATCCACAGAGAAATGCAAGACATTACTAAGCATACCAATACATGTATTAGAGGAGTTCCAGAAAAAGGAGTTAAAAAGGTTGGGGGATATTCAAAGAAATAATGATTAAAAACTTCCAAAATTCAACGAAAAAATATGAATCTACATATTCACAAAGCTCATCAAACTCTAAGTAGGATAAATACAAAATGATACATCATAGTGAAAATGTTGAAAGCCTAAAACAAAAAGAAAATTTTGAACGGGGCAAGAGAAAGACAACTTGTTATGTGCAGTAGAATCACAATAACATTAAAAGCTGACTTGTCATCAGAAACAACAGAGGCCAGGAGGCAGTGGGATGACATATTCAAAGTGCTGAAAGAGAAAAACCATCAATCAATAATCTTATATTCCTCAAAACTATCTTTCAAAAATGAAGACGCATTAAAGACAGTCCTAGGTAAACAAAAACTGAGAATTTATTGCTAGCAGACTGTCCTTATAAGAAATGATAAAGGAAATTATTCAAGCTGAAAGCAAGTGTAATAGGCTGAATGATAGGCTCCCCAAATACGTCCATGTCCTAATTCCCAGGATCACTAATATGTTACCTTACATGGTAAAAAGGCCTTAGTAGGTGTGATTAAGTTAATGATCTTGAGGCAGGGAGATTATTCAGGAATATCTGGGTAGGCCCAATGTAATCACAAGAGTCCTTATAAGGGGAAGTCAAAAAAGTCAAAGGTAGTAGGAGACGTGACAATGGAAGCAAGAAGTTGCAGTGATATGAGGAAAGGGTCATGAATCAAAGATACAAGCAGCTTCTAGAAGATAAAATAAAGGCAAGAAAATGGATTCTCTCTTGAGTTCCAAAAGGAACAGAGACCTGTTGAAACCTTGATTTTACACTTCTGATCTCCATAAGCATAAGAGAATAAATTTGTGTTGTTTTAAGTCACTAAACTTGTGGTAATTTGTTACAGCAGCAATAGAAAACAAATACAACTGAATCCAGACATAATTCAAGTTCACGTGAACATTTTATAAACTGTATTCTTGAGGTTGTACCATATAGAAATATAATATATTTAGCAATAACAACATAAAGGAGATGAGTAAGAAAAAAGCCGCATTTTAGTAATGAAATGACACCAGATTGTAACTCAAATCCACAGGAACAAATGAAGTGAACCAGCAATGATAAATAAGAAAGTTAATATAAGAGAGTATAAATATACACTGTTCTCCTTTTTATTCTCAGCTTTTTAAAAGACATACAATTATATAAATAATGTTATAACTATATATTGTTGTTTTTGTAAAATATATAGATGCAATATGTATAACAATAATAGGACACAAAAGAAGAAAAGATAATTGAGCGATATGAAGGCACCATTTGTGTATCTCACTGAAATTAAGTTAATAAATCTGAAATAGATTTTGATAACTTCAGATGTATATTGTAAGCCCCAGAGCAAACACTGAGAAAATAAGTAAAAAAATATAATGCATGAAGTTTTAAAAGAATTTAAATGTTACACTAGAAAATATTCATCTGTTGCAAAATAATGTAGTAAAGGAAAAACGGGAACAAAAAAAGACATAGGACATATAAAAAAACAAAAAGAAAAATGGCAGAAGTGAATCCAACTATATCAAACGTAATATTAAATGTAACTAGATTAAACAATTCAATCAAATGACAGAGATTGTCAGGTTGGGAAAAAAACCAAAAGCCAACTATACAATGCCTACAGAAGACACAATAGATTCAAAGATACAAATAGGCTGAAAATAAAGGACAGAAAAAGCTAAATCATGCAAAGAGTAGCCATAAGAAACCTGGAGTGGCTATACTAATATATAACAAAATAAACTTTAAAACAAACAAAAAACCTGTTACTAAGATAAAGAGTGACAGTCCATAATGATAAATACATCAATACATCGGGAAGATGTTATAAACATATATGCACATAACAAGAGAACTCCAAAATAAATGAAGAAACCAGTGACAAAAACAAAGGGAGAAATGGACATTTCAATGATAATAGTTGGAGTTTTCAATACCCTACTTTTAAAAATGAATAGAACAACTAGGCTTCTGCCTAGTTGATATTCTTATTAACAAGGAGGTAGAAGACTTGAACAACAGTGTAAACCAACTAAACAAAACAGACATCTATAGAACATGCTAATCAACAAAAATATAAAACCATTTTTCTCAAATGCACATGGAACATTCTTCTGGATAGACCATATATTAGGGCATAAAACAAATCTCAATGAATTTTAAAGAACTGAAATCATACAATGTATGTTCTCCAACCACAGTGGGATGAAATTACAAATCAACAACAGAAATAAATTTTGGAAATTCACAAATATGTGGATATTAAACAACACATCCCTAAATAACCAATAGGCCAAAGAAGAAATCACAAAGGATATTAGAAGATACTTTGAAGTGAGTGAAAATGAAGACATAACATAAAAGATCTAATGGGATTCAGTGAAAGCACTGATTAGAGGAAAATTTGTGGCTGTAAGCATCTATATTATAAAAGAAGAAAAATTTCAAGTCAGTAACCTAACCTTCCACCTTAAAACACTGAAAAGAGAAGAGCAAAATAGCCTAAAGCAAGCAGAAGAAAGGAAATAATAAATACTTTTAGGGGAAATTAATGAAAAAGAGAATAGAAAATTAATAGAGAACATCAATGACACCAAAAGTTGGTTCTTTGAAAAGACTGACAAAATTGACAAATTTTTAGCTAGACTTACCAATAAAAAAAGGAGAGAAGAAAATCAGTAATGAAAGTGAAGATGTCACTATCAACATTACAGAAATAACAATGATTATAAGGGAATATTATGAACTGTATTTCAACAAATGAATAACTTATATGAAATGGAGAAAAGACTAGAAAGTCGGAAAGTACCAAAACTGTCTCAAGGAGAAATAGAAATAGACCTACAAAAACTACAGGAATTGAATTAAAAATTTAAAACTATCCACAAAGAAAAGTCCATGCCAAAATGGCTTCACTGGTGAATTCCACCAAACATTTAAAGAGGAACTAGTATCAATCCTTACAAACTATTCCAAAATATAGAAGAGTTAACACTTCCAAACTCATTCTATGAGGCCGTTATTACCCTGATACCAAAACTAGACAAAGACATCACAAGCAAAGAAAACTACAGATTAATATCCCATTTGAATATAGAGGTAAATGTTCTCAACACAATAGTAGTAAACTGAATCCAACAACATAAAAAATTATGACCAAAGGGTATTATTCCAGGAATGTAATGTTGATCTAACATATGAAAATATATCATTGAAATACATCACACTAATTGAATGAAGGGGGAAAAAAACTACATGATCATCTCAATTGATGCAGAAAAAGCATTTGATAAAACCCAAATCCTTTCATGATAAACAAACAAACAAAAAACACTCAACAAAATAAGTAGAGGAGAACTTCCTCGAGCTGACAAAGAGTGTCTACAAAAAATCCACAGCTCACATCATACTTGATGCTGAAAGATTGTATGTGTTCTACCTAAAACTAAGAACAAGGATATATGCTCTTGCTACTTTTATTCAGCATTTTACTGTAGGTTCTAGGCAAGGCAATTAGGCAAGAAAAAGAATTTAAAGGTATTCAGTTTAGAAAAGAAGAGGTAAAACTATATTTGCAGATGACATGATCTTATATTTAGAATATACTAAGGAATCCAATAAAAATATATTAGAAGAAATAAACAATTTCAGCAAAGACGAAATCAACATACAAAAATCAATTGTGTTTATGTATACTAGCAATGAAAAATCAAAAATTAAAATTAAGTAAATTCTATTTACAAGAGCATCAAAAATAATAAAATATTTAAGAATGAATTTAACAAAAGAAATGCAAAACTTGAACACTGAAATCTACAAAACATTGTCAAAAGAAATTAAAGAAGGTCTTAATAAATGGAAAGACATCTCATGTTCAAAGATTATATTGTTGAAACAACAATATTCTCCAAAGTGATCTACAGGTTCAATGCAATCCCTATCAAAATCCCAGGTGGCTGTTTTGCAGAAATTGACCTGTGCATCCTAAGATTCATATGGAAATACAAGGGACCCGGAATAGCCAAAACAGTCTTGAAAAGAAGTATGAAGTTGGAGAACAACAACTTCCTAATTCCAAATCTTACTGCAAAGATACTATAAGCAAGACAGTGTGGTATTAGTGTGAGGACAAATGTATAGATTAATGGAATAGAATGGAAAGTTCAGAAAGAAATTCTCACATTTGTGGTCAATTGATTTTCAATAAGGGTGCCAAGACAATTCAATAGGGAAAGATAGTCTTTTCAACAAATTGTGCTGATAAAACTGGATGTCCACAAGCAAAAGAATGAAATTCAACACTTTTTTTACACCATACAAAAAATTAACTCAAAATGGATCCTAGACCTAAGTGTCAGTGCTACAACTTCAAAATTTTTAGAAAAAACCATAGCAGTAAATCTTTATCACCTGGGGTTATGTAAAATTTTCTTAGATACTACACCAGAAGCACAAGTGAAAAAAGAAAAAGTACATAAATTGAACTTCATAAATATTAAAAACATCAAAGAAGAACTGAATAAATGGAGAGACATTCCATATTCATGGATAGGAAGACTAAATATTGTCAAGATGTCAGTTCTTCCCAAACTCTTCTATAGATTCAATGCAATCCCAAACAAAATGCTAGCAAGTTATTTTGTGGATATCAACAAACGGATTCTAAAGTTTATATGGAGAGGCAAAAGACCCAGGATAGCCAATACAATATTAAATGAGAAGAACAAAGTTGGCAGACTGACACTACCCAACTTCAAGACTTACTATAAAGCTACAATAATTAAGACAGTGTGGCACTGGTGAAAGAACAGACAAAAAAATCAATGGAACAGAATAGAGTGCCCAGAAATAGACCTACACAAATATAGTTAATTGGTCTTTGACAAAACAACAAAGGAAATTCAATGGAGCAAAGATAGTCTTTTCAACAAATGGTGCTGGAAGAACTAGACATCCACATGCAAAAAAATGAATCTAGACACACACCTTACACCCTTCACAAAAATTAACTCAAAATGTATCAGACCTAAATGTAAAACACATTACTATAAAACTCCTAGAAGATAACATCAGAGACAATCTAGATAACCTTGGGTATGGTGATGACTTTCTAGATACAACACCAAAGGCTTCATCTGTGAAAGAAAGAATTGATAGGCTGGACTTCATTAAAATTAAAAACTCCTGCTCTATGAAAGACAATGTCCAGAGAATGAGAAGACAAGCCATATTGGGAGAAAATATTTGCAAAACAAACATCTGATAAAGAACTATTATCCAATTATATATATCTAATATATACAAAGAACTCTTAAAATTCAATAATAAGAAAACGAGCAACTCATTAAAAAATGGGCAAAAGATCTGAACAGACATCTCACCAAAGAATATATACAGATAGAAAAGGGGCATGTGAAAAGATGTTCCACATCATATGTCATCAGGGAAATGCAAATTAAAATAACAATGCGATACCACTACACACCACTACAGAATAGCCAAAATCTGGAATGCTGACAACACCAAATGCTAAGCAAGGATGAAGAGCAAAGGGAAGTCTCATTCATTGCTGGTTGGAATGCAAAATCGTACAGTCCGTTGGAAGACGGTTTGGCAATTTCTCTCAAAACTAAACATACTCTACAATATGATCCAGCAACCGCACACCTTGACATTTACTCAAATGAGCTGAAAACAAATGTCCACACAAAAACCTGTACAGAGATGCTTATAGAAGCTTTATTTATAATTGCCAAAACTTGGAAGCAACCAAGATGTCCTTCAGTAGGTGAATGGATAAATAAACCATGGTACATCCAGACACTAGAATATTATTCAGTGCTAAAAAGAAATGAGCTATCAAGCCATGAAATGACATGGAAGAAATATAAATGCACATTACTAAGTAAAAACGAAGCCAATCTGAAAAACCTACATACTGTATGATTCTGACTTTATGACAATCTGGAAAAGGTAAAATTATGGAGACAATGAAAAGATCAGTGGTTGCTGGGGTTGGGAGGCAGAGGGATGAATAGGCTGAGCACAGAGATTTTTCAGGGCAGTGAAAACACTCTATAATACTATAATGATTGATACATGTCATTATACGTTTGTCTTACCCCATAGAATGTACACCCAGAGTGAACCCTAAGGTAAACTATGCACTTTGGAGGATTTTGACGTGTCAATGTAAGTTCATCAATTATAACAAATGTACCATTCTTGTGAGTGATGTTGATAATGGGGGAGGCTGTGCATGTGTTGGGGTAGGGTGTATATGGGAAATCTCTGTAACTTCGTCTTAATTTTGCTTTGAACCTAAAATTGCTCCAAAAAGTAAAGTCTTTAAAATGAAATTTAAAAACAAGAAATGAATTGTCTTAAAAATTTTACATGAGTTACAAATAGTATTGGGGTTGTGAGTACACGGCAAAAGTTTTGAATATGGTAGTTGGATGATTTAGTGTATGAACAACTACACTACAAGACTAATATTGTTTATAATGCAGTAAGAAGTGGTAACTATCCAGCCATAAATGTGAAGGAAAGAGTTGTACCTACTGCAGAAAATACAGCTGCCTTAGTTGAGGAGCTGGTTCATCAGGTAACATGGTGTTCATTTGTTTAGAGAAAAAAAAAATATATATATATATGTATATAATGTGACCCAAAAGTTAGCACATGCCACACACAAAAAATTGTTCTTATAAAGTATATATGTGCATAGATATGCATATATATATACATATATAGATACATATATCTCTATGTATCTCCATATTGGAACCATAATTATAATTAGTCCCATATGTGACATTATATGGAAGTAATATATTTTCCAGGGATAACCTAGCAGTTAATAAGTCCTCTTGATAAATTAAAATATTCACTCGCTCATTGAAATTGTTGCATCAGATGATGTTGGCATTTGATGGGCTCTCAAGAGATTATGTGGGAAAGGATAGTCTCTTCAAAAAATGGTGCTGGGAAAACTGGATAAACGTGTGTAGAGCAAAGAGATTGGAAGCCTATCTTATACTACTCACAAAAATTAACTCAAAATGGATCAAAGACTTAAACATAAGACCTGATACCATAAAACTCCCAGAAGAAAAATAGGGAAGAAGCTTCTCAGTATTGGTCTTGGCAATGATTTTTTGGATCTGACATCAAAAGCTCAAACAACAAAAGCAAAAATCAACAAATAGGACTACATCAAACTTAAAAGCTTCTGCACAGCAAAAGAAACAGTTAACAAAATGAAAAGGCAACCTACGGAATGGGAGAAAATATTAGCAAACCATGTATCATATAAGGGGTTAATATCCAAAATATATAAAGAACTCATACAACTCAGTAATGATAACAATACGATCCAATTTAAAAATGGGCAGAGGAACTAAACAGAAATTTTTCCAAAGAAGACATCCAAGGGGCCAACAGGTACACGTAAAAATGTTCAACATCACTAATCATCAGGGAAACGCAAATCAAAACCATAATAAGATATCACCTCATACCTGTTAGAATGGCTATCATCAAGAAGACAAGGTTAACAAGTGTTGATGAGGATGTAGTGAAAAGGGAACACTTGCACACTGTTGGTGGGAATGTAAATTGGTTGAGTCACTATAGACAACAATATGGAGGTTCCTCAAAAAAATTAAAAATAAATCTAGCATATGATCCATCAATTCCACTTTTGGGTATATACTCAAAGAAAATGAAAGCAGGATATTGAAGAGATATCTGCACTCCCATGTTTATTGCAGCATTATTCACAATAGCCAAGATATAAAATGACCTAAATGCTCATCAATGGATGAATGGATAAAAAAGAGATGTAGTATATATATTACAATGGAATATTATTCATCCATGAGAAAGAAGAAAATCCTGCCATTTGTGACTACATGGATAGACCTTGAGCCCATTATGCTAAGTGAGATAAGTCAGACAAAGAAAGACAAGTACTGTATGATATCATTTACATATGGAATCTAAAAAGCCAAACTGATAAAACAGAGAGTGAAATGGTGATTACCAGGGGATGAGGAGGTGTGGAGATAGGACAGATGTTTAAGGGTACAAACTTGTAACGAGTAGTAAATAAGCCCTAGAGATCTGATGCACAGTATAGCGAATATAGACGACAATATTGTATTATAATCATCAAACTTGCTGAGACTAGAACCAATTGTTTCAACCGCTTAAAAGAAATGATAATTATGTAACGTGATAGAGGTGCTAATTATCACTACAATGGCAATCATATTACAATATATAAATGTATCAAATTAACATGCTGTACACCTTCAATTTAGAAAATGTATGTTTAATATATTTCAATTAAAAGAAAAGAGTTTATGGAGCTTAAACCTCTCCCTTTAGGCAAATAAGTTATTATTGGGCTCATTTTGTAGACTTAATAAAACTGAGATTCAGAGAGGGGACATGACTTCCCTAAGAGTTACTCAATTAGTTAATAAAAGACTTAGGAGTGAAATCAAATTCTCCTAGCTCCAAATGAAATGCTGTTTCTACCAAAGTATGGATAATCTGATGCATTTGCTTGCCAAGTACAGAAAATGAAAATGTACTTACTGCTGAAAAAATTAAAAACATTTGTGCTTCAAGGGACGCTATCAAGAAAGTGAAAGGCAGCCCAAAGAATGGGAGAAAATATTTGCATATCATATATCTGGTACGGATCTAGCATCCAAAATATATAAGGAGCTCTTACAACCAAAAAAAAAAAAAAAAAAAGGAAAGAAAACCCTAAAATTAAAAAGGTGACAAAGAATTTGTTGGTTTTTTTTTTTGCCAGCAAGATTTATTTATTTTTAATTTTTTGTTTATTGCAGTAACAATGGTTTATGACATTGTATAAATTTCAGGCGATCATCATTATACTTCTATTTCTGCATAGATTACATCATGTTCACCACCCAAAGACTAATTACAACCCATCACCACACACATGTGCCAAATTGTCCCTTTCGCCCTCCTCCTTCCCCCCTTCCCCTCTGGTAACCACCAATCCAATCTCTGTCTCTATGTGTTTGTTTATTGTTGTTATTATCTACTACTTAATGAAGGAAATCATACAGTATTTGACCTTCTCCCTCTGATTTATTTTACTTTGCATAATACCCGAAATGTCCATCCATGTTGTCACAAATGGCTGGATTTCATCGTTTCTTATGGCTGAATAGTATTCCATTGTGTATATATACCACATCTTCTTTATCCATTTGTCCCTTGATGGGCACTTAGGTTGCTTCCAAGTCTTGGCTATTGTGAATAACGCTGCAATGAACACAGGAGTGCATGTATCTTTATGCATTGGTGTGTTCAAGTTTTTTGGGTAAAGACCCAGCAGTAGAATAGCTGGATCATATGTAGTTCTATCCTTAAGTTTTTGAGGAATCTCCATACTCTTTTCCATAGTGGCTGCACCAGTTTGCACTCCCACCAGCAGTGTATGAGAGTTCTCTTGTCTCCACATCCTCTCCAACACATGTTGTTTCCTGCCTTGTTAATTATAGCCATTCTGATGGGCGTGAGGTGATATCTCATTGTAGTTTTGATTTTCATCTCCCTTATAGTTAATGATTTTGAACATCTTTTCATGTGTCTGTTGGCCATCTGTATATCTTCTTTGGAGAAATGTCTGTTCAGGTCTTTTGCCCATTTTTTAATTGGGTTGGTAGTTTTTTTGTTGTTGAGATGCATCAGTTCTTGATATATTTTGGAGATTAACCCCTTATCAGATGTATGGTTTGCAAATATCTTCTTCCAATTGTTAGGTTGTCTTTTCGTTTTGTTGATGGTTTCCTTTGCTGTGCAGAAGCTTTTTAGTTTGATGTAGTCCCATTTGTTTATTTTTTCTATTGTTTCTCTTGCCCGGTCAGACATGGTGCTTGAAAATATGTTGCTAAGGCCGATGTCGAAGAGTGTACTGCCTATGTTTTCTTCTAGAAGTTTCATAGTTTCAGGTATTACATTCAAGTCTTTAATCCATTTGGAGTTAATTTTTGTGTATGGTGTAAGGTAAGGGTCTACTTTCATTTTTTTGCATATGGCTATCCAGTTTTCCCAACACCATTTGTTGAAGAGGCTTTCTTTTCTCCATTGTATGTTCTTGGCTCCTTTTTCAAAGATTAGCTGTCCATAGATGTGTGGGTTTATTTCTGGGCTTTTGATTCTATTCCATTGATCTGTGTATCTTTTTTGTGCCCGTACCATGCTGTTTTGGTTACTATAGCTTTGTAGCATATTTTGAAATCAGGGAGTGTGATACCTCCAGCTTTGCTCTTTTTTCTCAGGATTCCTTTAGCTATTCGGGGTCTTTTGTTCTTCCATATAAATTTTAGGATTCTTTGTTCTATTTCTGTGAAAAATGTTGTTGGAACTTTGATAGGGATTACATTGAATCTATAGATTGCTTTAGGAAGTATGGACATCTTAACTATGTTAATTCTTCCAATCCAAGTGCACAGAATATCTTTCCATTTCTTTGTGTCTTCTTCAATTTCTTTCACCAATGTTTTATAGTACAGCTCTTTCACCTCTTTGGTTAAGTTTATTCCTAGGTATTTTATTCTTTTTGTTGCAATTGTAAATGGGATGGTATTCTTAATTTCTCTTTCTGCTAGTTTGTTGAGAGTGTATAGAAATGCAACTGATTTTTGTATGTTGATTTTGTATCCTGCAACTTTACCATATTCGGTTATTACTTCTAAAAGTTTTCTGGTGGATTCTTTAGGGTTTTCTATATATAAAATCATGTCATCTGCAAATAGTGACAGTTTCACTTCTTCTTTTCCAATTTGGACCCCTTTTATTTCTTTCTCTTGCCTGATTGCTCTGGCTAGGACTTCCAGTACTATGTTAAATAGGAGTGGCGACAGTGGGCATCCTTGTCTGGTTCCTGTTCTTAGAGGGATAGCTTTCAGTTTTTCACCATTGAGGATGATATTAGCTGTGGGTTTCTCATATATGGTCTTTATTATGTTGAGGTACTATCCTTCTATACCCATTTTATTCAGAGTTTTTATCGTAAATGGATGCTGTATCTTGGCAAATGCTTTCTCTGCATCTATTGAGATGATCGTGTGATTTTTATTCTTCATTTTATCAATGTGGTGTATCACGTTGAATTGATTTGCGAATGTTAAACTATCCCTGCATACCTGGAATAAATCCCACTTGATCGTGGTGTATAATCTTTTTAAAGTATTGTTGTATGCTATTTGCTAGTATTTTGTTGAGGAGTTTTGCATCGATGTTCATCAGTGATATTGGCCTGTAATTTTCTTTTTTTGTGTTGTCCTTGTCTGGTTTTGGTATCAGGGTAATGTCGGCTTCCTATAATGAGTTAGGGAGCTTCCCCCCCTCCTCAATTTTTTGGAAGAGTTTGAGAAGGATAGGTATTAAGTCTTCTTTCAATGTTTGGTAGAATTCACCAGGGAAGCCGTCTGATACTGGACTTTTATTTTGGGGGAGGTTTTTGATTACTGTTTTGATCTCCTTACTGGTGATTGGTCTATTCAAATTCTCTACTTATTCTTTTTTTTTTTTTTTTTTTTTTTGTTATTTGACCAATCCCCCACTTTTATTGCAGTAACATTGGTTTATAACATTGCAAAAATTTCAGGTGTACATCATTGTACTTCTATTTCTGCATGGACTACATCATGTTCACCACCAAAATACTAATTATCTACTACTTAATGAAGGAAATCATACGGTATTTGACCTTCTCCCTCTGACTTATTTCACTTTGCATTATACCCTCAATGTCCATCCATGTTGTCACAAATGGCTGGATTTCGTCGTTTCTTATGGCTGAGTAGTATTCCATTGTGTATATATACCACAGCTTCTTTATCCATTCGTCCCTTGATGGGCACTTAGGTTGCTTCCAAGTCTTGGCTATTCTTGACCCAGTTGTGGAAGGTTGTATGATTCTAAGAATTTATCCATTTCTTCCAGATTGTCGAATTGGTTGGCATATAGCTTTTCATAGTATTCTCTTATAATCTTTTGTATTTCTGAGATGTCTGTTGTAATTTCTCCTCTTTCATTTCTGATTTTACTTATTTGTGCCTTCTCTCTTTTTTTCTTGGTGAGTCTAGCTTAAGGTTTGTCAATTTTGTTTATCTTTTCGAAGAACCAGCTCTTGGTTTTATTAATTTTTTCTATTGTTTTTTTGGTGTCTATTTCATTTATTTCCACTCTGATTTTTATTATTTCCCTTCTTCTACTGATTTTGGGCTTTGTTTGTTCTTCTTTTTCCAGTTCCTTTAGGTGTATTGTTAGATTCTTTATTTGAGATTTTTCTTGTTTGTTGAGATATGCCAGTATTGCTATAAACTTCCCTCTTAGAACCGCTTTTGCTGTATCCCATAAATTCTGGCACGTCGTATTTTCATTTTCATTTATCTCCAGGTATTTTTTTATTTCTTCTTTGATTTCTTCATTGACCCAGTCATTGTTCACTAGCATGTTGTTTATTCTCCACGTATTTGTGGCTTTTCTGATTTTCTTCTTATAGTTGATTTCTAGTTTCATACCGTTGTGGTCAGAAAAGATGCTTAGTATTATTTCAATCTTCTTAAACTTATGGAGACTTGTTTTGTTGCCTAATATGTGATCAATCCTGGAGAATGTTCCATGTGCATTTGAAAAGAACGTGTGTTCTTTGGTTTTTGGATGGAATGCTCTGTATATATCTACTAGGTCCATCTGTTCTAGTGTGAAAAGGTGACAAAGAATTTGAATAAACATTTCTCCAAAGAAGATATACAGAAGGCCAATAAGCCTGTAAAAAGATGCTCACCATCATTAGGAAAATGAAAATCAAATGAAAAATTGAGATACCATTTCACACTCACAAGGATGGCCGTAAACAAAAACACATACAATAACAAGTGTTGGTGAGGATGTAAAGGAATTCGAACATTTGTATACTGCTGGTTGGAAAGCAAAGCGTCATACAGCCACTGTGGAAAGCAGTTTGGCAATTCCTCAAAAAATAAATAAAAACTACCATTTGATCCAGCAATTCCACTTCTGAGTATATACCCAAGAGAAATGAAAACATGTCCACACAAAATCTAGTACACTAATGCTCATAGCAGCATTATTAATAATAGCCACATGGGCCGGCCCCGTGGCTTAGCGGTTAAGTGCGCGCGCTCCGCTCCTGGCGGCCCAGGTTCAGATCCCGGGCGCGCACCAACGCACCGCTTCTCCGGCCATGCTGAGGCCGCGTCCCACATACAGCAACTAGAAGGATGTGCAGCTATGACATACAACTATCTACTGGGGTTTTGGGGGGGGAAATAAATAAAAATAAAATCTAAAAAAAAAAAAATAATAATAATAGCCACAAAGTTGAAATACCCTAGTGTCTATCAGTTGAATACAAAAGGTGGTATATCCCTGCACAAGAATAGAATATTATCTGGTAATAGAAGAAATGAAGTACTGTAACATGAATGAACCTTATAAACATTATGAAAAGTGAAAGAAGCCAGTCACAAAAGATCACATATTATATTTTTCCATTTATACGGAATGTCCAGAATAGGTAAATCCATAAAGACAGAAGGTAGATTAGTGGTTGCGTAGGGATTGGGGGACTGGGGCAAAATGGGGAATGACTGCTAATGGGTATGAGGTTTTTTTAGGGGGTGATGAACTCTTCTAAAATTGATTGTGATGATGGTTGCACCACTCTGTGAATATACTAAAAACCATTGAGTTGTACACTTCACATAGATAAATTGTATGGTACATGAGTTACATCTCAACAATGCTGTTAAAAATCCAATCAACAAAACGAATTCAAAATGATTATCACTAAGCCCTATGGAGTCAGGATTCTTAAAGTCACATCCTGTATCCTCCATTATTATGTTTTTTTTTTTTATGTCAAAGAGGAGAGGTCCAGGAGCTTATATTGACAATAGTTTAAGTAATGTGAACTTAATAATGGCAAGTCAGAGACAGGCATGGGCTTGTATATATAATGACAGATACATATTTCCTAGCTTCAGAAATTAATCTTCACCACATTCCCATGCCATCCTACCCCTTAAAACACTCTACCTGGTTTTCTCCAAGGTATGTCTTCAAAAGATTCCAAGTCCACTCTTATGAAAAGTATTCCACTGAAAATGCCAGGGGCATTCAGAGCAATGCTTTTTGATTGTAGTTTACCTTAGGAAGGAAAACAAATTAAGCAAAGAAAGACAAGAGCATTTGTTGTAGAAGCACTGAACATTTGAGGACATGCAATTCTTATTTCAGGCAATACTCTATCATGCATCTTCTAGGGAAAATTGGCATCTACAAAAAGGCAAATTATAGCAGTCTAAACTCTACCTTATATTTCTGGGACATATTCCTAAAGTATTATAAGTATATTGCATTTTCTTATTCATTTCCCTGGATTTGAGGTTTTCTACTTAAAGATATTATGGTTACATCAGTCAAAAAGGCTGCTTCATGCTGCTACTTTGTAGTTGGTTTGTGGGGGGGCAAATAAGTCATCAGGGGCAAGGTCAGAGATCTTTTCACTTAAAATTTGATTTAAAAAGTCAATACAGGGGCTGGCCCGGTGGCGCAAGCAATTAAGTGCGCGCGCTCTGCTGCGGCGGCCCGGCGTTCGCCGGTTCGGATCCCTGGCGTGCACCGACGCACTGCTTGGCAAGCCATGCTGTGGCGGCGTCCCATATAAAGTAGAGGAAGATGGGCACGGATGTTAGCCCAGGGCCAGTCTTCCTCAGCAAAAAGAGGAGGATTGGCAGATGTTAGCACAGGGCTGATCTTCCTCACGAAAAAAAAAGTCAATACAGATATTTCTGTTTTTTTAAGACTGTAGGTATTTAATAAGCACCTCTACCTATCTGGGTATTCTTTCTGAAATTTCTACAATTCTTTTGAAATGTTTTTGTTTTACACTTGTTCAATATTTTTCAGCCATCAATGAAGTTTCATGTCATAAAATTCTGAAAACTAAGCTAAAAAAGCAAGAGTTATCATTTTTTCATATTTTGCCTTTTTGTTGAAAATAATAGATGACTCTTTTGAACACTTTATGTCAGATATATATTAAGTGCTTTACTTACATTACCTGACTTAATCTTCTGAACAACTGTATGAATAGGTTCTATTATCATGCCCATTTAAATATGAGGAATCTGAAGTTCAGGGAGGTTCAGTAAAATTATCTAGATGGCATATGATAAAACCAAAATTTGAACAAGGCTGCCTTGTGTCTCCAAAACTGAACATGTAACTACTACCTTATTAATCTCAATCTTAATATCTCTAAGAAACAGGATAATAATACAAAGGACTAGAAGTTGAAGGCCTGAGTTCTAGTGCCAACTCCTACTGTTACTAGCTGTTTATTTTATTTTTTAAACTTCTTTAAAAATTCTTTCATTCTGGTAAAATACAAATAACATAAAATTTACCATTTTAACCCTTTTTAAGCATACAGTTCAGTAGCATTGGGTACATTCACACTGTTGTGCTATTGTCACCACCATCCATCCATAGAACTCTTTTCATCCTGCAAAACTGAAACTCTGTAGCCATTAAACAACTCCCCACACTCCTCAGTCCCTGACAACCACCATTCTACTTTCTGTCTCTATGAGGTTTTTTTTCCAGCTTTATTGAGATATAATTGAGATACAACATTGTGTAAGGTTAAGGTGTACAATGTTTTGATGTGATACGTTTATATACTGCAAAATGATTACCTCCATAGGATTAGCTAACACCTCAGGTATCCCATCACATAATTACCATTTCTTTTTTGGGTGAGAACATTTAAGATTTATTCTCTTAGCAACTTTCAAGTATATAATACAGTATTATTAGCTATAATAATTAAGCTGCACATTAGACCCCCAGAACTTATTTATCTTATAACTGGAAGTGTATACCCTTTGACCAACATCCCTTATTTCCCCAACCCACCAGCCCATGGCAACCAGCATTCTACTCTGTTTTTATGAGTTTGGCTTTTTTAGATTCCACATATAAGTGATACCATGCGGTATTTGTCTTTCTCTGTCTGACTTATTTCACTTAACATAATGTCCTCAAGTTCCATCCGTGTTGTTGCAAACGGTAGGATTTCCTTCTTTCTCATGGATGAATAATATTCTATTGGATATAGACACCGTATTTTCCTTATCCATTCATCCAGAGACAGACACTTAGGTTATTTCCATATCTTGGCTATGGTGAATAATGCTGCAGTGAACATGGGGGTGCAGATATCTCCTCGAGATACTGATTTTATTTCCTTTAGATATGTACTCATCAGTGGGATTGTTGGATCATATGGTAGTTGTATTTTTAGTTTTTTGAGGAACATCTATATTGTTTTCCCTAGTGACTGTGCCAATTTATATTCCCACCAACAGTGCACAAGTGTTCCCTTTTCTCCACAACTTCGTGAGTACTTGTTTTCTCTTGTCTTTTTGATAATGGCCATTCTAACAGGTGTAAGGTGATATCTCATTGTGGTTTTGATTTGCATTTCCCTGATGATTAGTGATGTTGAGCATCTTTTCATGTGCTTGTTGGCCATTTGTATGTCTTCTTTGGAAAAATGTGTATTTAAGACCTCTGCCCATTTTTTAACTGGATTTTTTTCCCTATTGAATTGTAGAAGCTCCTTATATATTTTGGATATTAACCCCTCATCAGATATATGGTTTGCAAATATTTTCTCCCATTCTGTAGGTTGTAATTTCATTTTGTTGATTGCTTCCTTTGCTGTGCAGAAGTCTTTTTAGTTTGATGTAGTCCCACATGTTTATTTTTGCTTTTGGTGCCTGTGATTTTGGTGTCATATCAAAAAATCTGTTGACAAGACTAATGTCAAGGAGATTTTTCCTGTTTTTTTTTCCAGAAATTTTATGTTTTCAGGTCTTATGTTTAAGTCTTTAATCCATTTCGAATTAATTTTTGTGAATGGTGTAAGATAGGGATCCAATTTCATTCTTTTGAATGTCATTATCCAGTTTTCCCAGCACCATTTATTGAAGAGACTATCCTTTACCCATTGAGTACTCTGGGCTCCCTTGTTAAACATTAGTTGGCTGTATATGTGAGGGTTTATTTCTGGGCTCTTGATTCTGTTCCATTTGTCTATTTTTATACAAAACTATACTGTTCTGATTAGTAGAGCTTTGTAATATAGTTTGAAATCAAGAAAAGTGATGCTTCCAGCTTTGTTCTTCATTCTTAAGATTGCTTTGGCTATTTGTGGTCTTTTGTGGTTCTGTACATATTTTAGGATCATTTTTTCTATTTCTGTGAAAATGCCATTGGAATTTTGATAGGAATTGCATTGAATTTATAGATGACTTTGTATAGTATGGGCATTTTAACATTAATTCTACTGATCCATGAACATGAGATCTCTTTCCATTTATTTGTGTCTTCTTCAATTTCTTTCACCAAAGTCTTATAGTTTTCATTGTAGAGATCTTTCACCTCTTTGGTTTAACTTATTCCTAAGTACTTTATTGTATTTGATGCTATTGTAGATGGGATTTTAAAAATTTATTCTTCACATAGTTCATTGTTATTGTATAAAAACGCAACTAATTTCTGTATGTTGATTTTGTACCCTGAAACTTTACTGAATTCATTTGTTAGTACTAACAGTTATTTTGTAGATTCTTTAGGATTGTTTATATATAAGATCACATCATCTGCAGAGTCAGTTCTACTTTTTCCTTTCCAATTTGGAATTCTTTTTCTTTTTTTTTGTACAATGTACAAAAAAAAATAAATTTCTTTGTTTCTTTTTCCTGCCTAATTGCTCTGGCTAGGACTCCCAGTACTATGTTGAATAGGAGTGGTGAGAAGGGGCACTCTTGTCTTGTTCCTGATCTTAGAGGAAAAGCTGTCAGTGTTTTACCATTGAGTATGATGTAAGCTGTTGGATTGTCATATATGGCCTTTATGTTGAGATATGTTCCTTCTATACCCAGCGTGTTGAGAGTTTTTATAATGAAAGGATGATGCATTTTGTCAAATGCTTTTTCAGCATCTATTGAGATGATCATATGATTTTTATCTTTCATTCTATTAATGTGGTATATCACCTTTATTGGTTTGAGTATATTGAACCCTGCTTGCATCCCAGGGATAAATCCCAATTTATCATGATGAATGATTCTGTTAATATGCTGTTGAATTTGATTTGCTAATATTTTGTTGAGAATTTGCACCTATATTCATGCAGGATATTGGCCTTCTTTTCTTGTAGTGTCCTTATCTGACTTTGGTATCAGGATGTTGGCCTTGTAAAATGAGTTTGGGAGTGTTTCCTCCTCTTCAATTTCTTGGAAGAGTTTGAGAAGAATTTGTATTAATTCTTTAATTGCTTGATAGAATTCACTGGTGAAACAATGTGGTGCTGAGCTTTTCTTTGTTCAGAGATTCTTGATTACGGACTCAATCTCCTTACTTGTTATTCATCTGTTCAGATTTTCTATTTCTTCATGATTCTGTCCTAGTAGGTTGTATATTTCTAGGAATTTATCTATTTCTTCTAGGTTATACAATTTGTTGGCATACAATTATTCATAGTAATCTTATGATCCTTTGTATTTCTGTTGTATTAGTTGTATTGTCTCCTCTTTCGTTTTGATTTTATTTGAGTCTTTTCTCTTAGCCTAGTTAAAAGTGTGTCAATTTTGTTTATCTTTTGAAAAACCATCTCTTAGTTTTAGTTTTGTTGATCTTTTCAATTATTTTTTTCATATTTATTTTGCTTATTTCTACTCTGATCTTTATTATTTCCCTCCTTCTGCTAACTTTGGACTCATTTTGTTCTTTTCCTAGTTCCTTGAGGTTTAAAGTTAGATTGTTTGTTTGAGATCTTTCTTTTTTTTAAAAATTTTTTGTTTATTGCAGTAACATTGGTTTATAACATTGTATAAATTTCAGGTGTACATCATTATACTTCTATTTCTGCATAGATTACATCGTGTTCACCACCCAAATACTAATTACAACCCATTACCACAGACATGTGCCGAATTAACTCTTTCGCCCTCCTCCCTCCCCCCTTCCCCTATGGTAACCACCAATCCAATCTCTGTCTCTATGTGTTTGTTTGTTGTTGTTATTATCTACTACTTAATGAGTGAGATCATATGGTATTTGACCTTCTCCCTCTGACTTATTTAACTTTACATAATACCCTCAATGTCCATCCATGTTGTCACAAATGGCTGGATTTCATCATTTCTTATGGCTGAGTAGTGTTCCATTGTGTATATATACCACATCTTCTTCATCGATTCGTCCCTTGATGGGCACTTAGGTTGCTTCCACGTCTTGGCTATTGTGAATAATGCTGCAATGAACACAGGGGTGCATGTATCTTTATGCATTGGTGTTTTCAAGTTATTTGGAAAAGTACGGAGCAGTGGAATAGCTGGATCATATGGTAGTGCTATCCTTGATTTTTGAGGAATCTCCATACTGCCCTCCATAGTGGCTGCACCAGTTTGCACTCCCACCAGCAGTGTATGAGAGTTCCCTTCTCTCCACATCCTCTCCAACACTTGTTGTTTCCTGTCTTGTTAATTATAGCCATTCTGACGGGTGTGAGGTGATATCATATTGTAGTTTTGATTTGTATTTCCCTGATACTTAATGATGTTGAACATCTTTTCATGTGCCTGTTGGACATCTGTATATCTTCTTTGGAGAAATGTCTGTTCAGGTCTTTTGTCCATTTTTAATTGGGTTGTTAGCTTTTTTGTTGTTGAGATGCATGAGTTTTTTATATATTTTGGAGATTAACCCCTTATCAGATGTATGATTTGCAAATAGCTTCTCCCAATTGTTAGGTTGTCTTTTCATTTTGTTGATAGTTTCCTTTGCTGTGCAGAAGCTTTTTAGTTTGATGTAGTCCCGTTTGTTTATTTTTTCTATTGTTTCACTTGCCCGGTCAGACATGGTGATTGAAAATATTTTGCTAAGGCCAATGTCGAAGAGTGTACTGCCTATGTTTTCTTCTAGAATTTTCATAGATTCAGGTCTTACATTCAAGTCTTTAATCCATTTGGAGTTAATTTTTGTGTATGGTGTAAGGTAAGGGTCTATTTTCATTTTTTGCATGTGGCTGTCCAGTTTTCCCAACACCATTTGTTGAAGAGACATTCCTTTCTCCATTGTATGTTCTTGGCTCCTTTGTCGAATATTAGCTGTGCATAGATGATAGATGTGTGGGTTTATTTCTCTGCTTCTGATTCTATTCCATTGATCTGTGTGTCTGTTTTTGTGCCAGTAACATGCTATTTTGGTTACAATAGCTTTGTAGTATATGTTGAAATCAGGGAGTATGATACCTCTAGCTTTGTTATTTTTCTCAGGATTCCTTTAGCTATTCAGGGTCTTTTGTTGTTCCATATAAATTTTAGGATTCTTTGTTCTATTTCTATGAAAAATGTTGTTGGAAATTTGATAGGGATTGGATCGAATCTATAGATTGCTTTAGGAAGTATGGACATCTTAACTATGTTAATTCTTCCAATCCAAGAGCACAGAATATCTTTCCATTTCTTTGTGTCTTCTTCAATTTCTTTCACCAATGTTTTATAGTTTTCCGTGTACAGTTCTTTCACCTCTTTGGTTAAGTTTATTCCTAGGTATTTTATTCTTTCTGTTGCAATTGTAAACGGGATGGTATTCTTAATTTCTCTTTCTGCTAATTCGTTGTTAGTGTATAGAAATGCAACTGATTTTTGTATGTTAATTTTGTATCCTGCAAATTTACCATATTCGTTTATTACTTCTAAAAGTTTTCTGGTGGATTCTTTAGGGTTTTCTATATAGAAAATCATGTCATCTGCAAATAGTGACAGTTTCACTTCTTCCTTTCCAATTTGGACCCCTTTTATTTCTATCTCTTGCCTTATTGCTCTGGCTAGGACTTCCAGTACTATGTTAAATTGGAGTGGTGAGAGTGGGCATACGTGTCTGTTTCCTCTTCTTAGAGGGATAGCTTTCAGTTTTTCACCATTGAGGATGATATTAGCTGTGGGTTTGTCATATATGGCCTTTATTATGTTGAGGTAATTTCCTTCTATACCCATTTTATTCAGTTTTGTCATAAATGGATGCTAAATCTTGTCAAATGCTTTCTCTGCATCTATCGAGATGATCATGTGATTTTTATTCTTCATTTTGTTAATGTGGTGTATCACGTTGATTGATTTGTGAATGTGGAACCATCCCTGCATACCTGGAATAAATCCCACTTGATCATGGTGTATAATCTTTTTAATGTATTGCTGTATGGGATTTGCTAGTATTTTATTGAGGAGTTTTGCATCGATGTTCATCAGTGATATTGGCCTGTAATTTTCTTTTTTTGTGTTGTCCTTGTCTGGTTTTGGTATCAGGGTAATGTCGGCTTTGAAGAATGAGGTCGGGAGCTTCCTCCCCTTCTCAATTTTTTGGAATCGTTTGAGAAGGATAGGTATTAAGTCTTCTTTGAATGTTTGGTAGAAATCACCAGGGAAGCCATCTGGTCCTGGACTTTTATTTTTGGGGAGGTTTTTGATTACTGTTTCCATCTCCTTTGTGGTGATTGGTCTATTCAAATTCTCTATTTCTTCTTGATCCAGTTGTGGAAGGTTGTATGATTCTACAAATTTATCCATTTCTTCCAGATTGTTGAAGTGGTTGGCATATAGCTTTTCGTAGTATTCTCTTATAATCTTTTGTATTTCTGAGGTGTCTGTTGTAATTTCTCCTCTTTAATTTCTGACTTTACTTATTTGAGCCTTCTCTCTTTTTTTCTTGGTGAATCTAGCTTAAGATTTGTCAATTTTGTTTATCTTTTCAAAGAACCACCTCTTGGTTTTATTAATTTTTTCTATTTTTTCTTTTAGTCTCTATTTCATTGAGTTCTGCTCTGCTTTTTATTATTTCCCTTCTTCTACTGATTTTGGGCTTTGTTTGTTCTTATTTTTCCAGTTCCTTAAGGTGCATTGTTAGATTGTTTCTTTGAGATTTTTGTTGTTTGTTGAGATAGGCCTGTATTGCTATAAACTTCCCTCTTAGAACCGCTTTTGCTGTATCCCATAAATTCTGGCATGTCGTATTTTCATTTTCATTTATCTCCAGGTATTTTTTGATTTCACCTCTGATTTCTTCACTGACCCAATCGTTGTTCAGTAGCATTTTGTTTAATCTCCACATATTTGTGGCTTTTCTGATTTTCTTCCTGTAGTTGATTTCTAGCTTCATACTGTCGTGGTCAGAAAAGATGCTTGGTATTATTTCAATCTTCTTAAATTTATGGAGACTTGTTTTGTTGCCTAATATGTGATCAATCCTGGAGAATGTTCCATGTGCATTTGAAAAGAATGTGTATTCTTTGGTTTTTGGGTGGAATGCTCTGTATATATCTACTAGGTCCATCTGGTCTAGTGTGTCATTTACGGCCAGTGGTTACTTATTGATCTTCTGTTTGGATGATCTATCAGTTGGTGTAAGTGGAGTGTTAAAGTCCCCTACTACTATTGTGTTACTGTCTATTTCTCTTTTTATGTCTGTTAATAATTGCTTTATATATTTAGGTGCTCCTACATTGGGTGCATAGATATTTACAATGGTTATATCCTCTTGTTGGATTGTTCCCTTGATCATTATGTAATGACCTTCTTTGTATGTTTTTACAGTTTTTGTTTTAAAGTATATTTTGTGTGGTATGAGTATTGCTACCCCAGCTTTCTTTTCATTGCCATTTGCATGGAGTATCTTTTTCCATCCCTTCACTTTCAGTTTGTGAGTGTCTTTATGTCTGAAGTGTGTCTCTTGTATGCAGCATCTAAAAGGGTCTTGTTTTTTTATCCAATCAGCCCCCATGTCTTTTAATTGGAGCATTTAGTCCATTGACTTTTAAAGTAGTTATTGATAAGTATGTATTTACTGCCATTTTTTTAACTTTTTTTCTCAGTGTTTTAGTAGTCCTCTATACAGAATTGATGGTCTCTTTAGTTTGACCTCTGTCTGAAAGCTCTACTCTTTACCTCCCTTCCTCCCTCATTTTATGTTTTTGATATCCTATCTAACTTCTTTTTTGTGTGTTTGTATCCATTACCCTGTTATCATGGAAATAGATAATTTTTCCTATTTGTAGTCTTCTCTTTTCCCCTTAAATCAGTCCCTTTAACATTTCTTGTAGTACCGGTTTCTTGGGGACAAACTCATTTAATTCTTTCTTGTCTGGGAAACTTTTTATATCCTTCCACTTTGAATGATAACCTTGCTGAGTAGAGTATTCTTGGCTGTAAGTTTTTTCCTTTTAGCAGTTTAAATATATCGTGCCACTCTCTTCTAGCCTATAAGGTTTCTGCTGAGATGTCAGCTGATAGCCTTATGGGGTTTCCTTTGTATGTAACTTGTCTTTCTCTTGTGGCCTTTAGAATTCTCTGTTTGTCTTTAATTCTGGACATTTTAATCGTGATGTACCTTGGTGTGGGTCTCTTTGGGTTTATCTTGTTTGGGGCTCTCTGTGCTTCCTGTAGCTGGATGTCTGTTTCCTTCCTTAGGTTAGGGAAGTTTTCATCGATTATTTCATCAAATATATTCTCTGCCCCTTTGTCTCACACTTCTCCTTCTGGGACACCTATAACACAGATGTTAGTCCACTTGATGTTGTCCCAGACTTCCCTTAGACTGTCTTCACTCTTTTTAATTCTTTTTTATTGTACCTGTTCAGCTTGGGTGATTTCTTCTAGTCTTTCATCCAGCTCGCAGTTCTGTTCTTCTGTATCCTCTCCTCTGCTTTTGAGTCCCTCTAGTGAATTTTTCATTTCCAGTATTGAATTATTCATTTCTGATTGGTTCTTTTTTATATCTTCCATTTCTTTGTTGATGTTCTCCCTGAGATCATCTATTCTTCTCCCCAGATCAGTGAGCATCCTTAACACTCTTAGTTTGAACTCTCTGTCGGGCAGGTTGCTCATTTCTGTTTCACTTAGTTCCTTTTCTGGGGTTTTGTCCTGTTCCCTTACTTGGAATGTATTCCTTTGCCTTCTCATTTTGTCTCTTTCCCTGTCTTTGTGTCTGTGTATTGTGTAGGTCAGCTACATCTCCTGCTCTTGGATAGGTGACCTCATATAAGTGATGCCTTAGGAAGCCTGCAGTGTTCTTCCCTCAGTTCTCAATGTTCTGGGGGTGAGCCCTATGTGGGCTATGTCTGTCCTTCTGTTGTGGCCTGTTTGCTCTCCCTGTCGGTGCCCAGGGAGGCTGAGTTATGCTCCTGGACAGCTGTTGTAATGCTCATCTGTTTGTAGTTGTTGTGGACCCTTCAGTCTCTTTATCGGTTGTGGGAAGCCCCAGCACAGTTGGCTGCAAGTTCTAATACAACATTGGTGTTGCAGTATTTATTTTAAGTGAGTAAGCTCCCAGCGTGGCAAGTTGTTAGGCTCATGGGCTTACAATTGCTATAAGCCTCCAGCCTTTGGGTCTCTTGTCAGCTCTCTGAGGATTGCAGCTGGGTGGGGCTGGCTTCAGGCACAGGAGCACCCAGTTGTTTCAGGCTTTGGAATGTGGGGCAAACCCCCCATGTGGGTCTTTGAGAAGCACAAGTCTTCTGCAGCTGACAAGTCTCATCACCCACAGGTCCACACACACAGTCAACCCAGTCCTGCCCCGTGTGCAGGCCCTGACCTCTTGAAGTGGACCCAGTCTCTCCACAGCAGGAGCCCCACACACTCCACCACCACCCCACACTCTTCACCCACTCCTTGTGCACTCCCTGTCCCACTGAAGTGGGCTCAGTCACCAGGCTGCAGAGAATCCAGTCACCAATCTATGCAGGCCCACAAGTTGCCTGAGGGCTTGTTGTTGGGTGGGGCCAGTCCCTAGGGTGGGCTGCCTGCCCTGGCTGAGCTGGATTACATCAGTGCTCTAGTAGGTGGGGCAGACCATGGGCTAGCAGGCCCCAGGGAGAACTCCAATGGTGTCTGTGTCAGCATGCCCACACCAGGCCACCACATTGGCCGTCGCCAATGTCCCAGTCCCCAGAGAAGTCTCACCTCTCACTGCAATGCACTCAGAGCCCATCAGGTGAGTCTCTTTTCACCAAAGCACTGTGCACCTTTCTTTCTGGTGATTTTAGGTTGTTTTCTGAAATGGGTGAGTTTGCGTGTGGGCCCTTTAAGAGCCGGTTCTAATTTCTTTGTGAACCAGCTTTTCTGGGGGTACTCCCCAGTGTTTTAGTAGCAGGCAAAGTCAGATATTATGCCACTCATCTCGATTGTGCTGGGTTCACAAAATGCATACAGGGAGAGCGCTCCCCAGCTCAGGACCCCGCTACTCCAGGGTGGACTGTGTACTTTGGGCTGCTCCTGGGCGGCCATGAAGTGCTGCGGCTTGTGAAGGTGGCCTTTTTCTCTCCAGAAGGGAGTTTCTGCCTCTTCCACCTCAATTAGGATTGTCCTTTGTTGCAGGAGTTCCTCATATCCAGTTTTCAGTTCTCTCTCAGGGGTAATTTTTCCACGACTAGTTGTAAATTGGGTGTGTCTGCGGGAGGAGGTGAGTTCAGAGTCTGCTTATGCCGCCATCTTGACTTCTCCTCCGAGATCTTTATTTTTATTTAACGTGAGCATTTTTCACTATATACTTCTCTCTTAAAACTGCTCTTGCTACATCCCATGAGTTTTGCATATTGTGTTTCCATATTCCTTTTATATATATATATATATATATGTGTGTGTGTGTGTATATATATATATATATACACACACATATTTTTTTGCAGAGGAAAATTTGCCCTTAGATAACATCTGTGCCAATCTTTCTCTATTTTGTATGTGGGTTGCCACCACAGCATGGCTGATGAGTGGTGTAGGTCCACACCTGAGATCCAAACCCATGAACCTGGGCCAACAAAGCATAGCATGCAAACTTAACCACTACACCATGGGGCTGGCCTCTCAATATATTTCTTGATTTTCCTTTTGATTTCTTCTTTGATCCATTGCTTGTTCAAGAGTGTGTCATTTGCTTTCCACATATTTGTGAATTTTCCAGTTTTGCTCCAGTTATTGATTTCTAATTTTATACCATTGTGGTCAGAAAAGGTATTTGGTATTATTTTGATGTTCTTAAATTTGCTGAGGCTTGTCTTGTGACCTAGCACATGATCTATCCTGGACAATGTTCTATGTGACTTGAGAACAATGTGTACTCTGCTTTTGTTGTATACAATGTTCTGTATATGTCTCTTAGTTCCGTTTTGTCTAAAGTATAGTTCAAGTCCAAAATTTCCTTATTAATGTTCTGTCTGGATGATCTATCCATTGTTGAAAGTGGGGTATTGAAGTCCCCTACTATACTGGTTTTTTGTCTATTTCTCCCTTCAGGTCTGTTAGTATTTCCTTAATATATTTAGGTGCTCCAATGTTGGGTACATATATATTTATGATGGTTATATCCTCTTAATGAATTGTTCCCTTTATCATTATATAATAAACTCCTTTGTCTTACCATTTGAGCTTAAAGCCTATTTTGTTTGATATAACTGTAGCTAACTCCTCTCTCTTTTGGTTTTGACTTGCATGGAATATCTTTAACCATCTCTTCACTTTGAGCCTATGAGTGTTCTTAAAGAAAAGTGAATCTCTTATAGGCAGCATATATATGGATCTTAGTTTTTTTATCCACTCAGCCACTTTATGTCTTTTTATTGGAGAGTATAATCCATTTATATTTAGAGCAATTATTGATAGATAAGGACCTACTAATGCCATCTTATTAACAGTTTTCTGGCTGTTTTATAGTTCCCTTGTTCATTTCTTCCTCTTGTACTGTATTCCTTTCTGAATTGATGATTTTGTGTAGTGATATGCTTTGATTCCCTTCTCTTTATCTTTTGCATATCTATTGAAGTATTTTGCTTTGTGGTTACCATGAGGTTTATGTAAAACATTTTGTAGATATTAGCAGTCTATTTTAAGTTGATAACAACTTCAATTGCATACAAAAACTCTACCTTTTACTCCCTCCTTTTACATTTTTGAGGTCACAGTTTACCTCTTTTTCTATTGTGTATTCATTAACAAATAATTGTAGGTATAGTTATTTTTAATAATTTTGTCCTTTAAGCTTATTAGCAGAATTTAAGTGGTTAACACACTACTATATTACAGTATTAGAGTATTTTGAATTTGACTATATACTTACCTTTATACTGTGTGTTTTATATTTTCATATGTTTTCAGATTACTAATTAACATACTTTTATTTCAGCTTGAAGAACTCCTTTCAGCATTTCTTATAAGGCAGGTCTAGTGGTAATTAACTCCCTTAGCTTTTGTTTATCTGGGAATGTCTTTATTTATTCTTAATTTCTGAAGAACAACTTTGCCAGATAAAGTATTATTTGTTGGATTTTTTTTTGTCTCTCTCTCTATATATATATTAAATATAGAAATATAGGGCCGGCCCCGTGGCTTAGCGGTTAAGTGCTCGAGCTCCACTGCTGGCGGCCCGGGTTCGGATCCCAGGCACACACTGACGCGCCGCTTCTCCGGCCATGCTGAGGCCACGTCCCACATACAGCAACTAGAAGGATGTGCAACTACGACATACAACTATCTACTGGGGCTTTGAGGGGAAAAATACATAAATAAAATCTTTAAAAAAAAAAAAGAAATATATATATATATTCCTATTCCTGATAGCCTTATAGGGATTCCTTTGTAAGTGATAAGCTTTTTTTCTCTTGATAGTTTTAAGATTCTCTTTGTTTTTGATTTTTGACAGTTTTATTCTAATGTGTCTTGGAGAAGATATTTTTGAGTTGTATTTGTTTGGGGACTTACAAGCTTCATGAGCTTGGATATCTAATTCTCTCCCCAGATTTGAGATGTTCTCAGTCATTATTTCTTTAAATAAGTTTTCTGTCCCCTTCTCCCTCTCTTTTCCTTCTGGCACTCCAGTAACTTGCTCACTGCTTCCTTTGATTATAGCCCATAGTTTACATAGTCTTTCTTCACTTTTTAAAATTCTTTGTTCTTCTCTGATTGTGTTATTTAAAGAGTCTGTCTTCTACTTCACAGATTTTTTTTCTGCTTGATCCATTCTGCTATTGATGCTTTCTATTGCATTTTTCATTTCATTCACTGTATTTTTGTCAGCTCCAGAATTTCCTGTTTAGTTCTTTTTTATGATTGCTATCTCTTTGTTAAACTCATTTTGTTCATGTGTTATTTCCCAGCTTTTGTTAAATTGTCTTTCTGTGTTTTCTTGTAGCTCATTGAGTTTCCTTAAAACAGCTATTTTCAATTCTTTATTAGGTAAATTGAAGATCTCCAAGACTTTGGGGTCGATTACTGAAAGATTGTTCTTATTCTCTAGTGATGTCATGTTTCCTTCATTTTACATGTTCGTTAAAGTCTTGCATTGTTATCTTTGCATTTGAAGTAGCAGTCACCTCCTTTAGTTTTTATTGATTGACTTCAGGAGAGAAATGCTTTCCATCAGTCTTGCTAGAGATTCCGAGGCTTTCTCAGACCTTCTATGGATACAGGTGCTCCATGCTTTTTGCTCTCTCTAGTGGCAGAATTCTTAAGACTGTATACCTTCTCTCAATCCTGCAATGCATCGGTCCAAGTTCTGGCAGCCTCCCTTTTGCTTTTCCATGGATGGTGCTAAATGCCCAAATTTGTGGTCTCTCCCTGGCCTGCAGATTTGGGCCAGCTTTCTGCACATGCTCACTAGCCATCTGTCCAAACTTGCTCTCACTGCCATTGGGAGCACCCAGAAGGGGCTGGCCAGGAGGTAGAGGGTTGTGTGGGTGAGGCACATTGAGAACTGGGGTGCCCATGCACCAGAGGGGGATCTGCACAGGAGAAGTCCCAGGGGCTTATTGGTGGGCCTCCCAATGGAGTCCATGATGTAGTTAGTAGGATCTGTGTCCCTTTGATGTTTTCTGAGCCCTGGCTGCTGTTCTCCCAGCTGCTCACCACCCCAGTTGTCCAGCTCACAACTCAGTACTCTAGCTGGAGTGAGAGAGAAATGGGCCTCTTTAGCAATGTCCTGCACAGCTGGGGAAGCCGGGCACTCACTCATACACTCTCACTTTCCACTGCAGGAGAAATCACAGGCCAAGAAGGGCTTTTTTGGAACTGAACTGGGCTGCCTTGGGAGAGGGGTAACATGGGTAAAATCAAGGTGTCCCTCTTACCCTCTCCAATGCATCTAATCTCTGATTTTCTTTCTTCAACAGTGTGCTGGAACTTCTCTGCTGGACTCCTGGACTTCCACAAAGGCTCTCTCATCTGTGGGTGATATTGTCTAAGTATGTTCCCCAGGGGCTCCCAGACCATGGCCTATTGGGGCTGGAGCCAATGCACAGTGTATTTCAGGGTTCGCAGCTTGGACTGAGGTTTGTATGCCTATTACCTGACATACAGGTGGGCAAGACTCCTCTTAGGCCTCTTGGTGTGTGGTGCTGGATGCCACAGCTCCTACAAAGGTACTTTTGCCCATGATTGGATGCCAAATTGCTGTTGCTGAGGGAGGTATACAAGTGAGGGACATCTTATTCAGTGATCTTCCTGATGTCACTCCCAGTTCTTCCCTTTAAATTACTTTGATAAACTTTCTCTGATCCTAGGTGGTTTCTTTTTGTCTCTCTTCAAAGTATGGCAGCTCCACTTGCTTGGTTTCTTACTAGGCCAAGGAGTTTTTGGACATTTTATCAACACTACTGGCCACAGTGGTAAGGGGGATGAATGAAAGCATTAGCTTATGCCATATCTGCACTAGACATCAAGGCAATTGACCTGATCCACTATGAGAGTCAAAGATTTAGAACCAGTTAGGATCTGTGCTACCATATCATTTAATTTTCACATTTGACTTATGGGAAAAAGAAGGGGAAGGGTTCTCCTCCAGGCCACACAGTCTGGACTACAAATAGAACTCAGTCTTCCGCCTCCCAAACCAGTGCTCTTTTCATTATATTGTTTGTAAACATATTGCTTATACTTATCACATATAAACATGACAAGCATCTGGCTGCCATTTTGAAAAAGGAAAACCTGATCTTTGGTACTGCTCTACCTAGGGTCTCTCACTGGGAGCTTACCCTATATTATGGGCTTTTCCTTTCACCTCATCATATATCTTTACCTTGGGCTCAGCTCTGCAGGGCTCTGTTTGCTGCTTTCCCAGGTGACAGCAAGTGTGTTAACAGCCCATCCTCCCTCTATTCCTGTATATATAATTGGCCTTCTGGCAACAGTGCCCTGACCTCGAAGAATGATTAGTAGTATAAACTTCAGGCACTATGGCAGGTTAGCAAGAGGGATGTTTAAGGATGATGCCACCCTGCGATGGTTTTCAAATCATACTATGTGAGTGATCTCTTAAGTTTTTTACATTCTGGGCCAGAGCTTATGATATTGGAGGTAAAGAAAAAGGATCTTTACAGTTGATAGAGACACATCATTTTCTAACCTTACCAGCCTTTCTCTTTCTTTAAGTCTGGAGGCATATGAAGAATGAAAAATGATGCAGACTATCTAAAAGATTTTGGAACATCTCATGGACTTGTAGTTAAGTCACTTGATCTCATATACCTAGCTTTCTTTAGCAGGTCTAATGGAAAGGGCAGTAGACTAGAAGTTAGGAAACCTGGGCTCTGTTACTACTTCATTCACTAACTGATATCATCACCCTGGGCTTGAAACATGCCCCTCTCTGGGCCTCAGTTTTCCTACTTGCAAAATGAGGAGATGGGACAATATCAGTGGTTATCAAACTTCTTGTGCATCAGAATCCCCTGATTCTAAAATACAGGTGAAAAAATACAAATGTCTGATTACTACCTCTAAGAGACTCTGATTGTTTAGGGTTGAGCTCAATCATTGATATTTATTACATTTCCCAAGTAAATCTAAAAAGCTGGGGTTGAGAACTGTTGCACTATATGTGATTCTATGAGTTTATCTTTTCCAAAAAAGTAGTTTTATAGATAAACAAGATATGCTCAAAAGGATTTCTAGAAGAAACACTGGGAACATATTGGAGGGCAGAGGATAGAATGAAAAATAGTGTGTGTACTATTTCAATGGTTCTCCATTTTTTTCTTCGTGTTATCCACCATGTGTCTCACAACGTTCCTCACCTTCATTAAAGTCTTCAACTCACTTTGTATGTAATACTCTATTTTCTAAACTCTGTAGCTCTACTTTCCATGTTTGTATAAATGGTAGATCTTGTCGGGGGAAGAGGGAGAATCCCCCTCTGTCCTTTTCTTTAAGGTTCTTATGGCTGGCCAAATAATCAACAAGACAGGTTAGCAGGAGAAAATAATACCAAGTTTAACAACATGTATACATGGGAGAAGCTCAGAAATGAGCAACTCGTCCCTCTTTCTAAGCTGCTTGCTTAAGTATTGCAGCTAAAGGCGAAGGAACGTGTTGGGGGTGGGTAGTGGCCTGGGACTTCAGAGGGCAGGAGGACAATTCTTTTCAGGGTCATCTATAGATAATGTGGTCAGGGAGAGATAGAGTTTTTTGATAAAAGGGGCTTGGTGCCCCTCCCATTGTAACATCTATTTTACATTATCATTACAGCCATCATGATAGAAGATCTGTTCTAGGAAGGAGCCACCATGTCAAATTCTTTAGGCAGTTAGTGGGGGAGGTCAAATGTCCTTATTGTCTTCAGCTCGAAATAATCCACATACCAGAGTGGTGCTTCCTGGGGCAGCTTGCCCTGAGCACCATCAGTTCCCTCCTCTGAAACTTCCCTAGAAGTTTCACATATTAAAAGCTGAGCTGGTGACTGTGGAGAGAGAAATCGTGTTAGTATCCGAGTGATAAGAAGTCTGCAAAGAGAGACAAGAACGTAGATTAGAATGAGGATGAACAGGCAGAAAAGAACAAATCGGAGCACATTTCCCCACACTCCATTAAACCAGTCCCCCAATCCTGGCTAGGGCTTAGTAAACTGGCATAAGGGGGTGTTTGGTCTGTGCCCGACCTGTTGAAAAGGAGAGAGTTAGTAAAAGCAAGACACAGATCGGAAAAGAGCCTATAGCGGAGACTTAGAGAGGGGAAGAGGGACAGATAGAGACCAGCACTCTCCAGTCAGCTTTCTAATAAATGATTAAAAAATATATATATATCCAATAATAGTTTGTGTGTGTGAGTGTGTATATATATAGGGAATTTTGAAGCAAGGGGGAGGAAATGGGTCAAAGTAGGTTTTCTCGATCCGTGATCTTGGGAAAAGCTGTCTACTTCGTGATGTCGGCTGCTTCTGGGGCCTGGGTTTTGGCCCTCGAAATCCTTAGTTTAAGGTCACCTGTGGGGATTATCTCCCAGTTGTCTTGAGAGCGATGTTCTGGGTCTATTTTGGCGTGGCTCGCATGGATCCAGGAAGATTTTTCCTTTATTTTGATGGCAGTGCAGGTCATCAGTAAGACTTCATAAGGTCCTTCCCAGCAAGGTGACAGTGCGTGTTTTCTTCTAAAGACCTTGATGTACACCCAGTCTCCTGGTCGAAAGGGATGGCAAGACTTGTCAGAAGGTGGTGGCCATGCCTCTTTTACCTGTTGACGATGTGCTTCAAATATACTAGTTAATTTTTGTATATAACAAGTCATAGCATCAAATTGTTCACTTAAGTTCCCATAATATTCATTTAATCCAGGAATTGAAGGTTTAGAGACGCCAGTAGGCATCTGACGTCCAAAAACTATTTCAAAAGGAGGCAGTCCATGCCTTCTATTTGGAGTATTTTGAATCTTCATAAGGGCCAAGGGCAGAGCCTCTGGCCATTTAAGTCCAGTTTCTTGACAGACTTTTCCTAGAGTTCTTTTTATATCTAGATTTTTACGTTCCACTTGCCCTAATGACTGAGGGTGATATGGGGTATGAAATTTTAATGAATACCCCAGAGTTTTTGCAAGCAAGTGGTTTATCTCTGTTGTAAAATGAGTTCCTTGGTCTGATTCAATCCATAAAGGAATGCCAAAGCGAGGAATAACTTCAGTTATTAATTTCTTTACCACTGTTGTGGCATCTGTATGTCTGGTCGGATAGCATTCAGTCCATCCACTAAACATGCAGACAATAACCAAACAGTGAGAGTAACCTAAAGCTGAAGGCAAGTCTATAAAATCCATTTGGAGTGCCGCAAAAGGCAGCGTGGGCCTGGGAGGACTTCCTGGATCACACTGATTTCTCCCAGAGACTTGGTAAGATTTGCAAGTTGTGCACTGGGAGGTGATTTGGTCAGAAATTTTATGGCTGCCAGGGCAAAACCAATTGTCTTTTAGTTCCTTAACTATCCCCCGTTTGCACATATGTCCCATTTGGTGGGAGATAAGTGCAAGCCAAAAAGTCAAAAGAAAAGGAGCTACTGGAAGTCCATTTGGTCCAATGTATAATCCATCTGATAATTGTTTGGCACCCTTTTGTATCCAATTGTCTTTTTCAGATTGTGGGGCATTTGCCTGATAGTTAATAACATCAGTCAGGGATAAAGGCAGGTTTAAGAATTGGGTAGAAAACTGAAAAGGGGGTCCATAGTGAGCTGCATGTTTAGCAGCGGTCAGCCCTGTCAATCCCTAAAGATATGACATCAGTCTCCTTAGTATGGGCTGAACAATGAACAATGGCAATTTTTGAAGGAAGGTGAATAGCTTGTAATAAGGCTGCAATTAAGTGTCCATTAGCAATAGGAGTTCCTGCAGAAGTTAAGAATCCACGGGATTTCCAAATTGTGCCAACAGCATGGCAGACTCCAAAAGCATATTTGGAGTCTGTGTGAATAGTGGCAGTTTTTCCTTTTGCTAATGTGCAGGCCCTAGTAAGAGCTATGAGTTCAGCAGCTTGGGCTGATCTTATGGTGGGCAAAGAATAAGCTTCAAGAGTTTCATGTGGGGAAACTATGGCATAACCAGTTATTATGCTTCCCCGGGAATTTCGTTTACAGGAGCCATCACAAAACAGAAGTAAGTCTGGATTGTCTAAAGGGATGTCTGAAAGATCCTCTCGTGGCTTCGAGACCATTTCTATAATTGCAAGGCAATCATGTGGAATGGAGTGGGGCTCTCCGTCATCAGGAAGGGGCAGTAAAGTAGCTGGATTTAAAGTGTTGCAACGATGTAAGATGATGGAAGGGTTAGTTAAAAGAGCCTGCTCATAGGTGGTCTGTCGCCGTGTAGAGAGGTGTTGTGTCCTATGAATTTGCAAAATAGCTGACACAGAATGTGGGACATAGAGGTGAATGGGAGAGCCTAATGTAAGAGTACTGGCCTTATCAATTAGGGTGGCAGCTGCAGCCACCGCACGCAAGCATGGGGGCATGCCTGATGCCACAGGGTCTAGTTGGTATGAGAAATATGCTACAGGACGTATTTGAGAGGCAAAAGATTGCCCTAGAATGCCTGCAGCAATTCCATTATTTTCATGACAGTATAGATGAAAAGGCTTATCAAAATTAGGTAAGCCAAGAGCCGGAGGCATGGACAAAGCTATTTTTAAGGCCTCAAAGGAGTTTAATGCCTCTGAGGGCCAGGAAATAGGCTCTGGGGTGATATCTGGGAGAAGAGAATACAGAGGTTTAACAAGGGCTGCAAAATTAGGAATCCATTGGCGGCAGTAACCAGCAGCTCCTAGAAATTTACGTAGCTGTTTCTTTGTTTTGGGGAGAGGGATGGATAAAATTGACTCAAGGCGTTTAGGGGTTAGCTTTTGAATGCCTTGAGATATCTCATGTCCTAAGTAGGTAACAGTCATTTGCACCCACTGAAGTTTAGACCTGGAGGCTTTATGGCCTCGTTCAGCTAGGGCTTTCAGGAGAATGAGAGAATCTGTAAGAGCCCCCTGCTTAGTTGGATTACAGAGTAAAAGGTCATCAACATATTGAACAAGAGTGGAGCCTTGAGTAAAGACTACAGAATCCAAGTCAGCTTTAAGGACCTGGGAAAATATTGAGGGGGACTCACAATATCCCTGAGGTATTCGAGTCCATGTTAATTGTCTCCCTTTAAATGTAAATGCGAAAAGAAATTGTGAGTCAGGGTGTAATGGGATTGAAAAGAAAGCTGAGCAGAGGTCAACTACTGTAAACCAGGCTGCATCAGCAGGTATTGAGGTCAGGATGACAGCTGGATTAGGGACCACAGGATGCCGAGGAATTACAAAAGAGTTTATGGCTCTGAGGTCTTGTACAAATCTATAGATTTGGTTCCCGTCTGAGTCAAATTTGCCTTCCTTTTTTACTGGCAAGATTGGAGTGTTACAGGGCGAGGAAGTAAAAACTAGTACACCCTGTTGCAAAAGGGAGTCTATTATGGGTTGAATTCCTCGCTCGGCATCTCTGGAGAGCGGGTATTGGGCTACTGATGGAAACGGTTTATTTTTTTTCCAAGTAACGTGCACGGGCTCAGCACTAAGCAACAATCCTACCTCATTTGCATGTGTAGCCCAAAGACTGGTTGGGACATTCTCTAAAGACTCATCTTCCTCAGAAGGATTTAAATCAGGACAAGTTTCCATCATGGAAAGTAGGAGACTTGGGGCTTGGTCAGAAGGCAAGGAGATAAAAACACCTTTTTCATTACAATTTATAGTGGCATTAAATTTACATAACAAATCTCGGCCAAAGAGGTTTGCTGGTGAACAGTCAGAAACTAAAAAGGCATGATGAGTGTTAAGCGGGCCTAAAGATATTGGAGTGGGTTTAGATATGGGCAGTGAAATAGGCTGTCCAGAGACTCCAACAGCTTGAATAGAATCAGAGGTAACAGGTAGAGATATATCCTTCAAACGGATAGTAGAGAATGTCGCACCAGTGTCAATTAAGAAATCCAGTTCCCGATCCTCTATTTTAAGCTTAACTGTAGGCTCAGGGGTGCGACTGAGGATCGGCTGACCCCATCATTTGAGGGAGAAATGCCCCTCAGGTGGAGAAAAATGAGGCTTTTGGGGGTTCTGGGGCCAAGGGGGAACATTTTTTAAACTTTCCCTTCTCTTAAGAGCGGGACATGCCCTTTTCCAATGCCCCGGTTTCTTGCAATACCTACAATTGTCCGAAGGCAAATAGGGAAACCTCTGAGTGGGCTTTAGTTTACTTTCAGGGTTGAATTTTTGCTTCTCAAAAGATTCAATTTGCAAAGCAAGAAGAGTTGTTTTTAATTCCTTTTTTTTTTTTTTTGCTTTCTTGCTGACAATTTTCAAAGAATTGTGTAGCAGCCTCCATTATTACACTTAATGGTTGCCCTGACCAACCAACCACACTGTTTTGAATTTGTTTTTTTATATCAGGAAGAAAATTTCCAACTAAAGCAGAAATTAGGAGATTCCTATGCTCTGGGGCTTCCGGATTCAGTGCAGTGTGTCTTTGGAAAGTCTGAATAAACCGTTCAACAAAAGCTTTAGGATGTTCTCCCTCGTTCTGAGTGCATAATTCAATTTTTGACCAATTAACTTTAGGAGGAAACGCCTCTAGAATCGCTCCTATTAAACCTTGAATATCAGCCTGTAGCTGTGCCACTTCCTGGTCATCTGCAGGAGGGCCTGGGAGAGGGTCTGGCCATCTATTTCCTCTATGAGGGGGGTTTTCTCCAGGGGGCCGTCTGGCCTGTCTGATAACTACAGTGTAGTCATGGGCTGGAAGAACGCCCCTTAGCAGCCAGTCAAGGTCTCGGTGGGTGGGGCTATGAATAGCCACTAATCTTTCTAATTCTTCTCTAAATTTAGTAGGGTCTTCTGACAATGGAGGCAGGAGAGTTTTATAATTTAATAGATCAGCTGCTGTCCAGGGGACATGAATTCTCTGCAGCGGAGGTCCAGGATACATCCGCAATGGACACTGCATAGGAATGTCTGAAGCTGACAGAGCCTGATTACAGAGCCCTGGAAAGTAGGAGGAGTTGTAAGACACAGCAAAACGAACCTTCCTGCCCTTCCTGGGTGTTTCTACTAAATTTACTTCTTGGTTTTCAGCATTTACACAAGTAACCTGTATGCCCCTTGCTTGGAGGTCAGGCCTAAGCGCCCCCTGTAAGTCTTCAACGGTGAGAGAAGTTAAAACAGGCAGCGGAATGCCCTTCAGAGAAGTTGGAGTCCTGGGACTTAAGGGAACTGGCTGAGGAGGTGGCTGAGGAGCTAAGTCTTGAGGGGGAGGATTTGGGCCAGGGGCCCAGATATCCAAAAGATCTTCTGGGGAGTCAGGGGCAGGGAGTTGGGGATATAAGGGAGTGTAGGAGGGAGGAGAAAGGGAATTTTCAGTAAATTTGACTTTCAATCTTTGTTCTAACTCCGACTTTTGTTCTTTCACTTTATTAAGAGATTCCCTAAGGCTAGCCGTTATACTTTTCTGGGTTTTCTTTTCAATTTGATCTTCCCATAAATACCAATAAGGCAGCTGCTTGGGATGAGAGCTCTCTAAAATATTTTTCAAATATAGAAGTTTTTCCAATTCAAAGGATCCATCGTCTGGCCATTGACGAGTAGGATCTTCATTTGTATATTTATTCCAATAGTGACTCAATCCAATAAGCCTTTTTAAGGAAAGACCCGGAGGTAACTTTCCACGCTTAGAATAAATCTTTACCATGGACGCAAGAGGCGTCCCTGGTGAGGGCGCAGATGATGTAGCCCCCATGATCCACAGAATTCACTCCCAAAGATATTCAGAGAAAGTAAAGACCTTCGTTGCACAGGCGGTAAGGATGGTGTAGTGAAAACGGTGTCTCCGGTCTCCCACAATAGTGTGGGACGCCTCCAGTCACAGACCCGCTAATCTGTGACACCAGGCAGGCGATATTGGAATGGGATTTTTCCAGCACTAACAAGCAACGAAGGTTGAGACGACAAAAGCCCTTATGGACTGGGCCCTTTATGACAAACTCCCCTGAGAGCTTGGCACAGCCGGACAAAGAGACGGTTCGGAACCCCAGTCTACTCGACTGGCCACCAAGGTGCACTCCGGTAAATGCACCTTCCGTATGGTGGAGACCAAGGAGAATATTCTCACTGGTCACAAAGCCAAGTTTTCTCAGGACACAGAAAAAGACAGAAGGAAAAACCTCATCCGGTTTTTTTTTTTCTTATGTGCACAATGACAGCTTTAGCCACGCCTTAGGTCTCTTGGAGCCAGAATAATACCTAGCGGGGGAGGTGCCGCGGGGTTGGGGACTGTGTGCTTTACAGAGTACCTCATCGTTGCACGGACATTTTCTTGCAGTTGGCGGGGGACCTGTGTCATCTTCCCCGTTCCGTGACCCAACTTATCCTGTCACAGGAGTCTTCTGAAAGTGGCGAGCGCCCTAATGGCTCTTAACTGCTCGAACCGCGCCCACCAAATTTGCGGCCTTTTTGGCTTCCAAGATGCCCTTGGCAATGACCTTTACTTCATGTGCGTAATAACCCACATCAAAGTTTGTAGACGCCGGTCTGGTGAGACCCGCAAACTCACCAGTCTGTGGGGCCGGCCCGGACAGCAGGCTTATAGGGCCTATGCCTGCGTCCTACCCTATGGTATTTCCTTCTTATGACAAAAGACACAGACAAAAGAGAAAAACAGACTATCTCTGGGAGGAAAAGGGATCAAGATCAAAACCAAGAGTACTCTACCAAATTTAAACAAAGAGTCACTAAAAGCCCAAGAAGCTAGTTTCCCAAATATTTTCTCCTGCCAATCTAAATTTAGAAAGAGAAAAAATTCTCACCACTTCCTTCCGCCGGACTCCGCAGGTGGAGATTCCGGGAGGCTGACGTGGTAAGAAGTCTTACCTTTTGCCGGCTTTCGTCAGGTGTTCCCGTATCTCACCATCTGCAGTAGTCCAGGGAGAAGGCAGGTCTTCCAGCCAGAGAAGGCAACTTGCCAGCCAGTGTGGCTCCTGGCGACTACGCCAAAACTGTTGGGGGAAGAGGGAGAATCTCCCTCTGCCCTTTCCCTTAAGGTTCTTATGGCTGTCCAAATAATCAACAAGACAGGTTAGCAGGAGAAAATAATACCAAGTTTAATAACATGTATACATGGGAGAAGCTCAGAAATGAGCAACTTGTCCCTCTGTCTAAGCTGCTTGCTTAAGTATTGCAGCTAAAGGCGAAGGAACGTGTTGGGGGTAGGTAGTGGCCTGGGACTTCAGAGGGCAGGAGGACAATTCTTTTCAAGGTCATCTATAGATAATGTGGTCAGGGAGAGATAGAGTTTTTTGATAAAAGGGGCTTGGTGCCCCTCCCATTGTAACATCTATTTTACATTATCATTACAGCCATCATGATAGAAGATCTGTTCTAGGAAGGAGCCACCATGTCAAATTCTTTAGGCAGTTAGTGGGGGAGGTCAAATGTCCTTATTGTCTTCAGCTCGAAATAATCCACATACCAGAGTGGTGCTTCCTGGGGCAGCTTGCCCTGAGCACCATCAATCTCCACAACTTGAAAGCTAGGAGCAGAGCAGACTCTGGAGATAAAGGGAGGATGGTCAGCTCATCCCTTAATAGCCTGCAGAATATTACCAGTCTCAGTCAGCCCTTTTGAAAATTCATTACAATCTCTCTCAGGTTCCAGATTCTATACCACAGACTGTGAAAAAGATCCAAGATCTTTGTGTAATATAAAGTAATAGGTACTAATTGGCACATCATTTTATAGATATGTACACACTGTGAGAATGCACAGAAATTTCCCAATTTCCTTTCTTCCCTTCAGGCTCTCTTGCTTCTGCTAGGTATTGGCTCTGGCTGGAAAAAAATGGTAAACCAACACTGACATGAGCCTAACCCTATCTAATCTGAATTTCTGTTGTATCAGTTTTAGAGCCCAAAGAGGCTGAAACAAGTCTGAGACTTGCTTGCAAACACGTTAGGTAAGTAGAGACAGGTAAGGGAGAGCAAAGCAGCTGACTGGCCAGTTTAAAGCCTGTTTGAAGATTAGGGGTTGCCTAACTATTTGACCATGGGAAAGTTGCTTCACCATTCTAAGCTTCAGTTTCCCTGCTTATAGAATGAGAGAGGGGGACTAGAGGATCTCTCAGGGCCCTCCTCGCTCAAATACTCTAATTCCCATTGTAAAGACAAACCAGGACATCTCTGCCTTTAAATCAGAGCTTCAGAATAGGGAAGATGGCAAAGACTGAGAGTGGGCAATTCAGAACAGGTATATCAAGGTGAGGTCAACATTAGTAGGATGATCATGATTCTGGCATGTGACCTTGAGTAAATCACTTTCCCTTTCAGAGCTGATTTCCTTACCTTTAGAGTGAAGATAATAATGTCTGATTTACATATGAAGCAAATTTTTTTGTGAGAGTTAATGAGAGATGAGGAAAAGCTGTGAAAGTGTTAAAAAGCCCGTTAGATATGTAAAGCGGTGATTAGATATGTAAAGTCCTGGTTAGACTAGTTTAGTAAAAGAAAAAGGAGCGATCTGTGTCTGTATCTGTATATACAGATGGCCAACAGACACATGAAAAGATGTTCAAAATCATTAACTATCAGGGAAATGCAAATCAAAACTACAATGAGATATCACCTCACGCCTGTCAGAATGGCTATAATTAACAAGACAGGAAACAACATGTGTTGGAGAGGATGTGGAGAGAAGGGAACTCTCATACACTGCTGGTGCGAGTGCAAACTGGTGCAGCCACTATGGAAAACAGTATGGAGATTCCTCAAAAAATCAAGGATAGAACTACCAAGAACTTGAACACACCAATGCGTAAAGATACATGCACCACTGTGTTCATTGCAGCGTTATTCACAATAGCCAAGACTTGGAAGCAACCTAAGTGCCCATCAAGGGACGAATGGATAAAGAAGATGTGGTATATATACACAATGGAATACTACTCAGCCATAAGAAACGATGAAATCCAGCCATTTGTGACAACATGGATGGACATTGAGGGTATTATGTAAAGTTAAATAAGTCAGAGGGAGAAGGTCAAATACCGTATGATTTCCTTCATTAAGTAGTAGATAATAACAACAACAAACAAACACATAGAGACAGAGATTGGATTGGTGGTTACCAGAGGGGAAGGGGGGAGGGAGGAGGGCGAAAGGGATAATTTGGCACATGTGTGAGGTGATGGGTTGTAATTAGTATTTGGGTGGTAAACATGATGTAATCTATGCAGAAATAGAAGTATAATGATGTACACCTGAAATTTATACAATGTTATAAACCAATGCTACTGCAATAAACAAAAAATTAAAAAAAAAAGAAAAAGGAGCGAAAGCGAATGAGATTACAAAACATTCTTTGCAGTGTATTATGTATCCACTATTTACAAACTATATACAAGTCATTTGTAAAGTAGCATTCATGGACACAAAGACCTTTAGCACACCCCACATCTGGGAGTCTTGCTCATTTCCAGGAAATCTGTACATTTGATTGGCCCATGCTGGCCAAACTGCTTATCAACCTGGCTTACTTAATGCCTACTGTGTTCGCAATCCTGTACTAGGGAACTCTTCAGGGAGATAGAGGAATCTAAAACATGTATCCCCCCTCTTGATGACATCGTTTTAACTGTGGGGGCAAGACTACAGTATTCCTATTTTCTGTACCAAAAATTGGATTTTGTGGTCTGACAAGTACACATGTTCCTATGGAGATATTTGAACAACATTTAAAATCTGTACTATAATAGAAAAAAATCAGGATGTTTGGTTGTAATAGGAAATACACACACATGCAGAAATAGCATATACTATATACAATTGCTAATTAAGTGTCAAAGGAGTGGGACAGGCATTGTGCTACAGGGAAGATTTCTTTAATATGGGGTGGTCAGGAAAGTCTTCACTGAAGAGGCAAGATGTATAAGCTTGTGGAAAGGAAGGAGATGGCATTCTAAACATGAACATAGTGATTGTCAGAATAGCAAATTTTTCCATATTGGAGGGAATCCAATATTGGGCAGCTGTTGATGTCACAACTTAAAAGGTTTCTGGTGGGGCCTAAGTAACGATCCCAAGTCCACATAGTTCAAAGTTCTAATCTAACTCCATGTTATCCTGAGCGGCAAATTAACCTTCTTTGGGCCTTATTTACTGGTCTTAGGAAATACCAGAAATATTTACTGGTCTTCTGGAAATACCAGAAATATATCAACTTGTACAGAAATATATCAACTTACAGATATCTACACCTTATATAGATGCACCAAAATGCCAGATCCTGTCAGATTGTAGCCTACTAAAATCAAATAAGCTCCATCTCAATTTAGGTCCTGGCTGAGTCCCCAAGGAGTTCTCTCTGTGTTTACAGAGATCTGTTTTCCTATGGAATTGACAGCTGCTCAGTGGGTGATTTAAGATGCCAGGTTCAATCAAGAGAGAGCCAGGAGATTTTTCTACTTCATAGGATGGTGAATTTATTCATAATAAATAACAAATGAAAGTTTTACATAAAGAACTTGCAAAGATGTGTAGGGTGGTCCTACAATGTATACAAGATAAAATAATATCAGTATAAGATTTTAGAACTGGAAAAACCATTACAGCCTCCTTGAAGTCTCTCATTTTACAGCAGAGAACTGAAGCCCAGATTGCCTAAGATCTCACAGTTAGTAAATGGAAAAGGCAGGACTAGAATCCTGGCTTTTACAAGAAATACCCGGTTCAGTGTTCTCTCCATCATATTATGTAGTCATCCATAAATCATATAAGAATGTCTAACATTTATTGAGTTTTTGCTTTATGTCAGACTCTAGGTTAAGTATTTTACATGTATTGTCTCAATGAATCCTCACAAGAACACTGAAGAATCTGGTACTATTAATATGGTGATATTAATGAGGAAACTGAGGTTTTGAGAGATTAAGTAACTTGTCCTAGGTCAAAGAGCTACTATGTAGCTTAATTCAGGTCTATCTAGCACTGAAGCCCATTATCTTCATAATTATGCTACACTGTCTACAAATAGTAAACATACTTGGAAGAATTGCTCAGCCTCACTGGAAATAAGTGCAAGCTAAATTAATTATTAGATACATTTTACTTCTCTTAATAATAATAATAAAGGAGCTCAATGCTGTAGAGGCTGCCAAGAATCAGGAACACTTACGCATTGCTGATAGTGATATAATTGATCAGTGTAAATCTTTACAGAGAGTAATTTGGCATTATGCATCAAGGGTCATTAAAAAACCAGCCTGCCCTTTAACCTAGCAATCCCATTTCTGGAATGTGTCCTAAGAAAATATTTATGAATAAGTTAAACGATGTTTGTATGATACCAGTGATATTTCTATTAGTGGAAAACCGGGAATTGTCCAAAATTCCCAACGGGGAAATGTTTAAATCCTATAATCATAGAATGCTGAAACTAGAATCTTTCAGGTCATTTTGTCCAAATGTCATTTCTTTGCCACCCCACCTTATTTTTCAGATGAAGCAATGGAACTCAAGTAAACTCTGATATCAACTGGAATGACTATTCTGCAGCCATCAAACATGGAGACCAAGAAATATAGGAAATGGTGTGGATAAAATTTTGTAGTCACAGCCTTCTATGAAAATGTAATGAAAAATGTAAGAAAAAAGAAAGCCAGTGAAAAGTTAAATTCTTAGGCTCACTCCTTGACAGATACATGATGTCTCTAAATTATTGAAATTTGCACCATGCTGCTTGGATCATTTGCATGATTCAGGGATTATTTATCTAGAGATGGGGGGAAAGAAAGGAGGTAGTCCTCTTCTTAACAATGTAAAGATAATATAAAGCAAATACAATAAGTAATACTGCAGTGGGAGTCAGGCAACCTTAGCTTCTGTTCCAACACTGCCATTAAAAGCAAGTCTCTGTTCCCACTTTGGGACACTGCTTTCTCATTTGCATTGGAGTAGACGCCCTCGAAGATCTTTTTTCTACATCTAACACTTTGTCATTCTATAATATGGTCCTCGGAAGCATAAAATTTAAATGCAAATTTGAGTTGTTTCGAACATCATGCTCATGAGACCAAGCCAATAAGTTTAGGTCCTATATGCCCCCTTGTTCTATTATCACAGACTACTCCCTCAACTCTAGCCAGCAGTCTCACAAATATGTGTTACTGGTCATGGGGAGGCCTGAAGAAAAGAATGTTTGAGCTACATTATCAAAACTAGTGTAAAAAATACCAAGGTAATGCTACCTGAATATGAGGAAAACAATGCAGAATCTGCTTAAAACTGTTACGTCAGTTTGTTGAAAGTCAGTTGAAAACATTTAAAAGAAAGAAAGGAAGCAAGGCCTCTTTAGGAGCCTATGTTTGAAGGGAAAAGCACATGGAAAGATAAATTAATTAGTAATCTTTAGTACTATACACCACTAAGGTTTCACACAAACTTGGAACATCCTAAGGGGATAAATAAGAGGCAGATAGCTGTAGGAATTCACTGGCTACAGCTCCTGTAAGGGGGAGGATTCTTTCTTTTCTAGCTGTGCCCTGGTAGCCAGTATGTGTGGAGATGTCCTGGACAACAGCAATACTCTCCTTCACTTACTTACAGTTTTGAAAGCTCTTCCACATCAATGATCTCATTTGATCTTCACAATAGTCCTCTGAGGCAAGGATTATTATATTCTTCTCATTTCATAAGGATATCAAAGACTTTAAGTGATCTCAAAGCTAGTAAAATGTAGAGCTGGAATTTGAAGCTAACTAATCTGATTCCAAGTTCAGTGTTCTTTCCCCAAAACCACTTTTCCTCTACCTCAGGTGTAAAGTCTTACAGCAGTCTCCAAGGGCCACCTATTCTTGCTTATTCTACTCACTTGTCCATGATCTCCTTTAATCCTTATCTTTAGTTCTGCTTTCCATTCTGTTGTAGCTTAACAGACTAAAAAGTGGAAAAGACCCATTGCATACCTAGAAAACAGAGTTTTTAAAGTAGATTGTGAGTGTGTTGCTGGCATTTCTTGAGGAACTATTCATTTTCACAAATTATAAATAATTTTTTCAAGAGAGAACATTGCCCAAGTCATGAAACCTCTTTACAAGTCATGCCTCATGGCCAATCTTTTCTATTAAACAACATAATAGACAATATGAGCATAAATTGTCTTTGTCAGCCATTACTGATCTAAGGAGAAAATGGAGGATGATCTTTGTGTGACACTCTCACTGACTTATTCAGATCCAATGGCACACAGCCCTCTAAGTTGCTCTATTCTTTATGGTAGGTCTTGATTCCATTTCTCTCTTCATTACAACTTCTAGAGCCAGCATAGTCTTGCTCTGAGTGATCAAACCATTTCCCCTAATCTTATGGCATTGCATTCTGCTATCTTTTAACCAGGTACCCATTCCTCCCAGCTGAGACTGAATTCTGACATGGTGCTTGGAATACACCAAAGCTCATTAGTCTTAGAGGCCAAGCCAACACTAATACGACTCAGATGAACTCAGTGGCATGGCCAGTAGAGGTTCCATTCTCATTTGACAGCACAGATTTATTTGTTGGCTGTTTCCAGTACTTTGAGCAAACAAAAGGTTGAGACAGATGAATAAAAGTCAAGGTTGAGACAGGGATAAAAGCCAAGCAGAAAGACACATAAAATTAAAGATTTTATTACACAGTGTTATAATTGATTACTCATTAAGCTTTTATAGAGTTTTCAGACTGACATTAGAGATATCATGGAAAATTGGGTTCAGAGTGCAAATAGGTTTCCCTTCAAATATGGGTATTAAGAGCACCCAGTTGAAAGCTTCATTTATTTGAATTTTCCCCTTCTCTAGTCACTTCAAATAATCAGCCAGAGGAAAAAGGGCTCCTGAAAATTTCTCTAACATCCAAAATTACTAAGCCCTTGTTTGTAATTCTTTACTCTTGTTATTTGGCCCCCATTATGTACCTATTACCTTAATTTATTGAAAATTCACTAATCATGAGAGATTTCTCTTTTGAAAGCAGTTGGAGGTCTCCTTTGATCTTGCTTTGCCTTCCATTCTGATCATCATCTATGCCACTCTGAACACCTGCATTGCTGCCCACCTTTCATCTGTGAAATTCCTTGTCAAACTATAAGCATTTCAGGATGCTTTTTCAGACAAGAGAAATGAGAACTGACTCCTAGTTATCTCAGAGTTCTATTTGTTGATTGGCTTCACTCCTGCCTTCCACCTTGTACCAAAGAATTCATTTCTAGTCCAAAGTGCTTAAAACATTTTTTTTTTAAATCACACACCAAAAGCAGAATGCAAAGATGATCTTAGGAAATAATATGTTTGCTATTTAATAAACTGTATTGTATGTATATATGAATTATAGGAATATGTATGTGTGTATACTCAGAGGCAGTATATAATGTCAGAATAGTATAGTGGTTAAGAACATAGGCTTTGGAGAAACAAAACACTAGGAAGAATGCTTAATGCTGTACCCGACACATATTAAGTGCTAAATACTGATTGAATAAATGAAAGAATAAATTAATGACTGTTCCACCTTAGAAGTTAGCTTCCAGAAGGTGCAATCACATGCTGTGTAGACATAGCAGGGGCATGCACATGATGAGTGTACAAAGAATGCCAAAACAACCTGAGGAGTGCCCCTAAGTAAAAAGAACTAAGACAGGACCCATTGCTTCCATCTTGGTGGAGTTCTGAATGGTCAACATGTTTAACATAAGCAGCAGTAGACAATCCTGATGAAAGAATTAGATTAGCTCATTTACCTATCAGAAGGCATAGATTGTGAAATTATTCTTCACTAGAAACAAAAATACTGTGACTTGATATCTTCCTAGCTCTTTCAGATGTTATCTCACTTAATCCTAACATTTCTGTCAAGCGTAATTATTCCCGTTTTGCAAAAGAAACCAAGGCTAAAAGAGTTAAACTACTTTCCAAGGATTGTCTAGAGAGAAATGGCAGACCAGAAAGCCAGGTCTACAATAAATATAAATCCAGTGCTTCTTTCCCTAAATCAAAGCTGCCTTCTGAGAATTGGTAAAGCAGGTAAGAGGCAGCCATTTTAGGGGAGTGAGAAATAACCTCATAAGGACACAGAATATGGCAAATAATAGGTGAGGAAGGGTCTCTTTCATAAAGTCAAATTTAAAAAGCTATCAAGGGAAGCAGTAGGCAAACATGGCCATTGAAGCCTATGGTCGATGTTTGGCAGAGGGAATTAGGCAGCTTGCTTTCCCATCCGACTGCTGAAAGGTGGGGGTAGGGGGGATAATTACAGATTGACACAAATTGTATTTGCTGATGCTTTTTATTGAACTATCAGAGCTCTGTAAATCATTGAATTTGAGAGCTGGTGGCTTCCGTCAAGGGATCAGGCCACTAGCATTGACTTTTAGGGACAGCTATGCAGGGTTTAGGATGGTGTTCCCCATGCCTTCGATTGGAGGAGCAAGGACCCTCTGTTCTAGTCTCAGCTGCTAGGAACACCAGTTTGATGCTTCCAAGTTTTGCCACCACCCCACCCCAATTAGCACCTCTAAGCAGTGTGTCTGTATTTACTCCTGCTCTTAATTCTCCCCATCTATCCAGAGGAAGATAGAAATATTCAGTTTCTTGGTGTCATATCTTCCATGCTTCTCCTAAAGCAATTCTGCAATATATTTCAAGGGCTATAAAGACTTTATACTCTTTCACCCAATAATCAATTTGCAGGAATCTATCCAAAAGAAATTATCAGATTCAGGTAAAGATTTATGTATGAAGATGCTCATGAAGTCATTATACATAACAGCAAAACACTGAGAACAGACTAAATATCAAACAATGGAAAATGACTAAATTATGGCATATTCAAACATTGTACTACTATATAACCATATTTAAGTTTCAAAGATTACATATTGATATGGGAAAATATGAAAGTGTAAAAGCAGCATACTATATATATATATATATAACTTTTAAAAATGCACTATACACACACACAAAAATTTAAAGATATTAAAATGGCAGCAGATGGTGGGATTATGGGAGATTTTTATTTTCTTCATACTTCTATTTCTTACAGTTTGTAATGGAAGCAAGTATTTTTACAATAAAGAAAAAATTATCTTAATGGCCTTACTTTTCATCCATCAGACCCTAATACAACTGACAGTTCTGGTTGCAGTATCTAAACATATTGAGTCTAATCTATTTTTGAAATAAGTCTTTCTAAATAGTCTTTCAGATTAATATCATTTTGCTTCAACATGGTGTGAGAAAAGAAAAACAATCAGTAGTCCTTTCTAAATAACAAAATATAAAACAGGTTTTATAGATTCCTATCTAGAGTTCTTATCATGGTGGTATCAACTTGGGCAATATTATCCTTGGGGGGTAACAAGGCAGGTGCTGCTTTGGGTGGCTGACCAAACTTTTGTTGAAAAGTTATGAAGTAAAGATTAGTTCTAAAATAACATGTTGGTCCTCTCTGCTTGTGGCTGTTTCACTAGGTGGAGTTTTTGATGCCACTATTCTATTTGGAGGCCTGACTAGTTTCATAACACCATCGATTCATCATCATACACAGACCCTCAAAGGCATTATAATTTGAAATACATCAATGTTATAGAATCATCTTATGGAAACTAAGAATGTCAGAATTAAACGAGGCTTTAGATCTGGCTTAGGGATCATGAAATCAAGTGCCCGTAATCACCAGGTAACATCAATGAATGAAACAGATCATTTGTAAGAAAACATTTCCTTTCCACCAAAAGAAAAGCACTCTTTCCATCCTCCCACCCTGCCAAATTTTCAAAAAGAATATATGTAGCTATCATGGCCTGTACTTTTTCCTTAATTTTAAAAGAGATAATGGGTTCAGAAATATTTTGCTTCCTTTTTAACTATACCATAAGAAAAACAACATAACCTGAGTTTCAGGGAGACAAGAGGGAATAGTTATAACCATGGCAAAACAGAAAATAAATTTGCTCCATCCAAAACGGGCAGGCTGCTACTCAGTTCTAGCTGATTGTTCACATGTGGAATTTCTCAAGAGAAGTCAGAAATCTGGATTTCCACGTGAAGTCTTTTAATTTTAAGTGCTGGCAACTAATTCAAAATGTGTGAAAAAAATTCTGCAGGTCAAAAAGACAGGTCATCTGTCTGAGGACTGGCTGTAGCTTAGTTTGCAACCTTGATCAACTCAACCTCTTACCTCGTGGATGATAGATAAAATCAGGCTGAGTGTTCTGATTTTTGCTAGAGGTCACCCCAGTGGCAGAACAGGGATTACAACTCAGACTTATGGTAATTACAACTGGAGAATTCTAGTATTCCACAGAGGATTTCCTACATTTAGGTAAGTGAAGTATCCCATGAAGTGTTAAATATTATTTAATGTCATATTTAAAGGCCTGTGGCTTCTGCCCCCAATAATATAAAATGCAATGTGAAAGTATTTCCCACATAGCACAATCTACTTCACATCCAAGAAGTTAGCAATGAAAAGTATATATTTTTGCTCCATCCATATAGTAAAGTTTCAAAAGAGAATTTTAAAACAAAACATTATGAAACTTCTTTGTATGTTTAAGTATGTCATCTCTGCTTTAATATTTTGAAATTTAAAGTCTTTTTGAAATATTCAGTACAATTACCAAAGATACTGGGAAACATTAAACCGTTTTTCTTGTTATGTTACATTTTGCTATTTTGCTGAATTTGCAAAAGTTTGGCATAAGTTTTAAAAAATCTAATATTACTGCATGTTAATCAGCTTGAGTAGAACTCAAGTAGATGTTAACTCTTGACTTTCTTACAATCTGCTGACAAAAAGAGTCAAAACTTTGTCAAGTAGCTTCACATTTCAACGTTTCTTGCACTAAAAAGTTACACTTAGTAAGGTGGAACTCCATTTGTACTTTAAATTTTACAGTTCACAGGTAGGCATGCCGGGTGAATGCAGAGTCATTTAGAAACAAATTCCTACTTAGCTAAATGCCAAACACTGGGCACAACAAAGGTCCCCTAAGCCAATATATAGCATGAATTACTTACAAGGTCAGACACAACACTAGCAAATGTGGGAAGGAGCAATATGCAAAATACAATTTTTAAAAAGAAGCCTTAAGTAATTACCTTATAATGATGAAAATGGAAGGGAAGGACGAAAGGAATCTGCACCAAAGAACACACAATTCAATTCATTAACATAGATTTGCACTTTATTGTAATTTTGCATCCTGAGATAATAAAATATTATATCTGACAAGTGAACAATGACAGAAGCAGCAGTGAAAGTTTCAGAGGCAGGTATCCTTCATTTTGGCACAGCTGTATACAGGTTGAATTCTTCCAGGGAAGTCACTCCTGAACTCAAGGGAGAAAAACGAATTCATTCCACAGGCTATGTAACAATACAAGATGCATGAAAGTTCTTGGTTTGAATGGACATATCCACTTTTACTCTTTTCCGGTAAAGCTGTCCCAACAGGAATCCTCTGCCAAAGAGAAGAAATACTAAGCTTTTCAAACAGATGTTTTGATCAATGCCTGCTTTCTAGCTACTGGGATTTCCTGTTTTTTGCAGTTGAGACTCCTATTTGTATGTGGTTAGTCCAAGGATGGCAAACTAGCTAGTAGATTATACAATTTCAACCATTTGTAATTTGTTTCCAAGTTCAGGCATCAAAACAATTTTACACTATTTGCTTATTGGAAAAAAAATTGAAAATTAAGGAAATTAAGCCAAGATAAAAGCAAACAAAATAAGCAGGAATAAAAGGAACATTTGAGAAATTATTGTCTTGACTCATCATGTTGAGTTTATACACAAAACTACTTTGTGACTCAGAAATTGATATTTACTCCAATGCTAGAGCATGACATTATAATACTTTCTACATTTGCAATCCTATATGTGTGTGTATATACACACTAAAATAAATTAGCTCAGTTATATCATCCTGAAACAGTTTTTTTACTAAAGGCAAATTCTAACCTGAAGTCATATAGCCCAAGCTAGCCAACACACACACACACACACACACACACACACACACAGACACACACACACACACACACACAAATCTAGCATTTCATTATTTAGGGACAAGGTAAGCAACCTGTGGAGAGGGTCAATTAATTTTAGTTCCTTTATAAAAGTGCCTCCCAACATTTTCATCATAAGGATCCTTTTATTATTCTTTCCCCATGTTTTCAAGTATTTTACTTACTAAATTGCATGTAATAGGCTTTCTTATATTTTTATTAATCAAAAGCATAACTGCCATTCACAGCTTCTGATCAGCGTGTGATAACCAGTGTTAGAGAGAATTGAAAAAACATAAGCAAAATGCATGGAAATTCAATGTCTTAGTTGGCTTGTGCAGCAGGAATATTATGGGTAAATGCATGATTTCTAGTATACTTTTTGAAATATTGAAAAAGATTCAAGGATGCCCCCACTGCTATCTTCATCTGCCCCAAGTTGGGAACCACTGGTTTACATCCACCTGCTTTTCCTCCCTAAATCAAGTATTAACATAACACAATTACCCATGTTAACACATAGGGGATTAATAACCAAATTTACTACTGAAAAAATAGGTCAACTGCAACACTCATTCTGTAGGGTTTGACTGAGAAAGAAAACAGAACAACATAGATTTAAAGGAATCTATTTAGAAATTACAAAATTATGATATCCAGTATATCTTTCAGTCAACTTCAAAACCACATTAATATATGAAAAAATCCTCAATTCCCCTGTGAGGTAGGTCCAGATTATTGTCCCCACTTCCACAATGAGGACATGAGGTACAGAGGAATTAAGCAGCAGAGCTAAGGATTAAACCAGAAGTGACTTGGGTTTGAATTCCATACCCCTTTTATTTCCATCTAATATTATCAATTTGTTCCAACAGATCTTTTTGAGGATATGGAACTTAATAAGACAATGAAGCAGATACTGAACAGGATATAAAACTCTTTTCACATCAATGTCAAAGTGGGTCCTCCCATATCTCCATTGTTGTCACAGCTATAATTCTTGCCCAAATACCAACTGCACAGTCAGATTCCACATAGGCAAAGCCCACAGACTTCAGTTGTCAGTTCCTACGGAAACTACATTCATCCTTATCACCACAGAGGTGCTGAAATCTAGCAGGCATCAGGTTCTTTGAGTCTGTGTGATATGAACACACATCAGCTAGGAGCCAGTCAGCAAATCAACATTTTACTGTGTGCAAGGCACTGTGAGAGTTTCCACCAAAGGTAGTAGATCTGAGAAAAATCATTCTGAGATTCTGTAGAGTAAAAATTTCCTAAAGATTCCTTGAATCACAGAATGTTAGGTGATCTCCAATTTTCTGTCCAGCTCCAGGTTCAACCCCATGATTTTACAGATGAAGAGACTGACATGAATTTTAAGTGACTTGTCTGGAGTCCATAATACTAGATCATTTTTCTCATATAGTATGAATCTGACAAAGTCCACAGAAATTGGAACATATTCTCAGGTTGCCATCATCAAAATGAAAAGGCTGGCTTAGAATCAGGAAACGGAAATTTGGAGCAAGATAAGAATATATATATATCTCCTTATTTTTAGTCCACATATAACATGAAGAGGTATTATTAATAAAACCCATTCCTTTTCTGTGGAGAATTTTGCAATAGTTCACCATTTAAAAGAATCCAAACAATTTGATAATTGTTGCAAAATGGATTTTTTTAAAGTAGAGTTTTATAGGCATAAGAGGATCTAATTCCAATGAATTTGAGCATCTTATAATCAAATTAGCATAAAGTATTTCCACTATGTGAAACTGCTCCAATTAAATGGGTATATATAATTTATATATCCTCCTAAGTCAATATAAACAATCCTAATGAAATATCATTTGGGGGCTTTATGTTCAAGTAATGAGGTTTGATTATTTTTAAGTGGCGGTTTATTTATAAACAAAATTAAAATGCTAATGATTTTTTAAAGCTTTCATACATTTGAAAAAACTCTGTTCGAAGGCTTACAAATGTTATGGAACTTCACTCAAATTACGAAAAACAAGAATAAATTTCATTAAAAATGGTAGAGTGCTGAATATTAACACAGTTTGATTAACTGTTTAGCCATTAGTGATTATAGGTGATAATAATATGAATAATATGGGCATTAAATACTTAAGTGGGCTTTGGTAGGGCTTTAATCAAAGACCATTGCTCTTCCAGAACCATGTTAAATTTCATGTTTACTAGCATTAGAATTATACTACTATTGTAAGTGATGGATAGTCTTGTTCTGTAATATTTTGCCATTAATATATCACTTGATTGGAGGCAAACAACGAAACAGGCTTGAAAAAATAAATAGAATATAATATGCTAGTGAAATATTCTTCTACTTAGTTGAAAAGGATGGTTTTAAATCTAATGATCTACCAATTGTTCCGCTTCCTTCAACATAAAATGTTATTTTTGTTCAAAAAAGACAAGGCACTTCTCTATCTACTTCTAACATTTGACTACAATGGTCTCTTCCCCAAATTAACACGGGGGTAGGAGGGAACGAAGAGAAGCTGAAAAAGGTTAGAGCTTATTTCATTCTATACACAATTTAGGTGTTTAAAGGGGCAATCGGGGTGGAGATGCATAAGGGAAAGTTAGAGAAGGAACAATTTTAACTTGCAACCTCAAAGCTTTATATACTTTTGCAAATAAATGTTATTTTCTCTGGAAACTACCACAGCAGGTTTTATAAAGGAATATTATGTAACAAAGAAATTCAAAATTACTTTCTTCAATCTAAAAACAACATTCACAAAAATATTTTACCGACTTGATGGAAATATCCAAGTATGTTCTATCCTGAGGATAAAAGAAAAAGTCGACGGGGAGGAATGAATGACCACAGTGTGCTCTGTCATTTCAGCATTTACTGCTGCTAATTTCACTGAAAGAAAACAAATTCCCCAAACCAGTCTAAAATACCCAATTGCTAAACAGCCCCCTCCAAAAAACAATAGCTTGGAAAAGCAGTCATATAAGAAAGAAAAAAGAAAATTGGGTATTTTCTGAGTAGTTCAAGAAAATAAGATGAGCCTATCAGCATAATGAAAAATAATAAATTTAAGAGCAATTAGAGGACGTTTTAAAATTAAGTTTACACGAATATGGTAAAGTTGTAGGATACAAAATCAACATACAAAAATCAGTTGCATTTCTATACACTAACAATGAACTAGCAGAAAGAGAAATTAAGAATACCATCCCATTTACAATTGCAACAGAAAGAATAAAATACCTAGGAATAAACTTAACCAAAGAGGTGAAAGAGCTGTACAAGGGAAACTATAAAACATTGCTGAAAGAGATTGAAGAAGACACAAAGAAATGGAAAGATATTCCATGCTCTTGGATTGGAAGAATTAACATAGTTAAGATGTCCATACTTCCTAAAGCCATCTATAGATTCAATGCAATCCCTATCAAAGTTCCAACAACATTTTTCACAGAAATAGAACAAAGAATCCTAAAATTTATTTGGAACAACAAAAGACCCCAAATAAGTAAAGGAATCCTGAGAAAAAAGAACAAAGCTGGAGGTATCACACTCCCTGATTTCAAAATATACTACACTAAGCTATAGTAACCAAAATAGCATGGTACTGGCACAAAAACAGACACACAGATCAATGGAATAGAATCGAAAGCCCAGAAATAAACCCACACATCTATGGACAGCTAATCTTTGACAAAGGAGCCAAGAACATACAATGGAGAAAAGAAAGTCTCTTCAATAAACGGTGTTGGGAAAACTGGATAGCCACATGCAAAAAAATGAAAGTAGACCCTTACCTTACACCATACACAAAAATTAACTCCAAATGGATTAAAGTCTTGAATGTAAGACCTGAAACTATGAAACTTCTAGAAGAAAACATAGGCAGTACACTCTTTGACATTGGTCTTAGCAACATATTTTCAAGCACCATGTCTGACCGGGCAAGAGAAACAATAGAAAAAATAAACAAATGGGACTACATCAAACTAAAAAGCTTCTGCACAGCAAAGGAAACCATCCACAAAATGAAAAGACAACCTAACAATTGGGAGAAGATATTTGCAAACCATACATCTGATAAGGGGTTAATGTCCAAAATATACAAAGAACTGATGCATCTCAACAACAAAAAAACTAACAACCCAATCAAAAAATGGGCAAAAGACCTGAACAGACATTTCTCCAAAGAAGATATACAGATGGCCAACAGACACATGAAAAGATGTTCAAAATCATTAATTATCAGGGAAATGAAAATCAAAACTACAATGAGATATCACCTCATGCCTGTCAGAATGGCTATAATTAACAAGACAGGAAACAACATGTGTTGGAGAGGATGTGGAGAGAAGGGAACTCTCATACACTGCTGGTGGGAGTGCAAACTGGTGCATCCACTATGGAAAACAGTATGGAGATTCCTCAAAAAATCAACGATAGAACTACCATATGATCCAGCTATTCCACTGCTGGGTATTTATCCAAAGAACTTGAAAACATCAATGCATAAAGATACATGCACCCCTGTGTTCATTGCAGCGTTATTCACAATAGCCAAGACTTGGAAGCAACCTAAGTGCCCATCAAGGGACGAATGGATAAAGAAGATGTGGTATATATACACAATGGAATACTACTCAGCCATAAGAAACGATGAAATCCAGCCATTTGTGACAACATGGATGGACATTGAGGGTATAATGCAAAGTGAAATAAGTCAGAGGGAGAAGGTCAAATACCGTATGATTTCCTTCATTAAGTAGTAGATAATAACAACAATAAACAAACACATAGAGACAGAGATTGGATTGGTGGTTACCAGAGGGGAAGGGGGGAGGGAGGAGGGTGAAAGGGATAATTTGGCACATGTGTGTGGTGATGGGTTGTAATTAGTATATGGGTGGTGAACATGATGTAATCTATGCAGAAATAGAAGTATAATGATGTACACCTGAAATTTATACAATGTTATAAACCAATGTTATTGCAATAAACAAAAAATTAAAAAAAATTAAGTTTACACATGCTGGCAAGTGATCTTTATGACACATACTACTGTAACTTGAATTATACTCTGTCACCTCCAGATGCACTCTATTCTTGTCTCAATGCTAGCTTCAAGGAAACAATTCACCACTTCCAGATGTTCTTTGAGCAAAATCAAGTATGATCCATACATGGCAGAAAAAGTTACTATGACTATCACATGGCCAAATTCTAATTCTAAATTTTATAGAAAAAAAGGAGATTTTAAGGGTTGACACGTAAAAGTAATTATTCTATCAGTGATAATTAGACATTGTGTATTATGCTGGAAATCAATTTCAGTATTAAACGGTCACAGTTTGAAGCATAAACCTGATGATATTAGAAGGAACATAAACCACAGACACAATTTTTCCCTGACCTTAGCTATAAAATGACATTTGGTATGCAGTCTCAGAGGTTTCCACCTTGTCTACAAAAATACACCTTCAATTTTGCAGTAGACAGACAAATGATATTTGCAGGCACACATAGTATGTTAAAAGTTAGAGATTCTGGGTGGCCAGGTGGCATGGGGGTAATGGGTTTCTACAGAGGGAGGTGGAAAAGTGTTTGTGCAAACAATTATAGTCATATATCAAATAGTGTCTCCTTTTTCCTTCTTCTTTCACTGGTCCAGGACTGTGGATTTCAAATTAGGCATAAATTTTAAAAGTGGCTTTAAAAGGCTTGACCTTGTATGAAGAAATGATTGTTCTCTTCACTGGGATGAATGTTTGCCTAAAAAAGTTTACTAAAAGCAATAAGAGTAAGATGATAAATAAAATATTATTCAGTCATAGATACTTTTAATTTATTTTTAGCACTAGGAATTACAAATAATGCCTATATACAGGCATACATTTGCAGTTGAATTAACACAATATAAAGCTTTCATTATGTTAAAAATTCAAATTCTAGAAGAATTAGGGTGTGGTGCTCTCACTCATCTTAATTGTGAAGAGAAAGAGAGAAATATGCACATACCAATAAAAAGGTTACATGTATGGTGAATTTATAAACTAAAATACTTTTGTCTAAATACTTGTCTTTCCTCATTAATAATATCCAAATGTTTAAAAAAGGTCCTCAAAAAGAGGACTAAGAATATTTTATCAATTATGAATCAGCCACTATATATTCTTTAGGTACAGCTTCTCAATTAGCTCTTTCTCTTTCCCAAAGTACAAAATCGGAAATCCAGAAAGAGGTTAGCAGTGGCTTTCATGGGGGTCTAGAGACCTCCTAAGACATCTGAAATCTTGAAATACTTCTTAAAGGTCATAATTGTGTGTATTTTCAAATGAGGGAAAGGATACATAAAGGGAAATAAATGAGGATAGGGAGGTTGTGAAATGTGTCATATGTCAAATGAATTCTTTTAGGGGTGGGAGTGGAGGACAAAATGGGAATTATTGAATTAAATGCAAAAAATAAGGTTCTTGGTTTCAGGTGCAATGCAGAATATCTCAGACAATGATTTCAATTTTAATCCACTTGTTACAAAGGGCAACCCTGCCCTACACCAGAAATTTTTAACATACTTATTATGGCATTGCCAAAAAAAGCATGTTAACAGTTGATACATTCAAAAGGATGCTTGCAAACTTCATTCATATTAAAATCTATGCAGAATTGTTGGCAATACAGTAAGAGTAATATTACATTCTGTAAACCATGGCATATCATATTTGACATTATGCAAAGAGACAATATTTACAAGGCTTTAGGAGTTTAAATATTTTATCCACTAATGTAAGTGATAATTTAGCAAAGTGAGGACAAAACCAGTGCTATTAATTGCAGGTTCTTTAAAAGCAGGTTAAGAGTAAAACCATTTCTAAAAGCTACTGAAAGCTTATTTACATACGTCTAGTAAGAGATTATAGAGCAATAAGTAGCCTAGAAAAGTGATGCATATTTAGAAACAGTGAGTACGAAAATTATAAGGCAGCATGCTCAGAACAAGTTTTTGTTTTTGTTTTTTTAAACACCAGCACTGATGTTTTATCTGTAGTGGCAACTGTATATATATATATATATATGTGTGTGTGTGTATATTTATTTAAAAATTGAGAGTGCAAAACACAAGTCTCATTTAACAACAACAACAAAAAGATGTGCAAATTTTCTTCTTAAATCAACACAAACAAAAGAGTGAGGAGAACATTCTACCATTATAAAGAATAAGTTGAACACAGCAAAGGAGACCATCTTCATTCCAAAATCATCTACAAGGCACTAAGGGTAGGAAATGACAGGTAACACAGAAGTGACTGAATGAAATTCCTCAGTCAGGTCGGAATATGGGATATTTTGGTAAGAATTCTATTAGTATTACCTGTAAAATAAAAACAAACAAGAATATATTGACAAAATACTTTTCATTTACTGTAACATATATAACTCAGAATGTCTATAATCATTTTTCACAGGACTACATTTTGGTCGTATACTATAAAGTAAGTGAAATATATAAAACAGTTCAAAAAGAACTTACCACAAGTTATCATTAGATTGGCAATTAAATTAAACTGGCAAACATAACTACTTATTATAGCTAATGGTATTTATTATCTGATTTACAATAACTATTTGTTTAGGTGCAGAAAAGAAAACCCTATTACATTGTTATGTCCTTCCCCACCTTCCCCCTCCTTTTTTTAGGAAAGAATAAGAGATTAAAATAGTGTTATACAGAGTAGAAGAAATATCTTTATCTATATTACATCCATATNTTTTTCAATTAAAGCAGCTGATAATGGTTATTACTATCTTTTATAAGTTGTTTGTAAAAGAAAATAAAGTGTCAAAATTGATTATCAATTGATTAATAAAAATCTAAGATATTTATAAACTTATGTACATTTAATATATAAATTTAATATATAAATTCATAATAGTTTATATAAGTTTTTATCTATAGTGGATTTTAGATTTGTGGTCATTTGCACATTTTTTTCCAAAACTATTCAAAGTGGAGAAAGATATCATAATAATCCTTATTTATGAAATGGAAATGGAATGTTTATTATTAAATACATATTACATGTCAGCAACTTGAAGCCTGGATAAATTTCATATTCTTTTGAATATTAATGATGCTGAATTTATCATATTGGATATATGTGAATTTATGTTTTATGATTAAGATTGCATAGCTTTCAGTAAAAAAAAATTAGAATCTATAGTTTTTTCACTAAAAGTTAAATGTCAACTCAGGAAAAAAAGCAAGAAATATGAATCCAGAATTCAGAAGTCAATTCCTATTTTATGCAAATTTTGACGAGATCACATTTAGAAATATTTTTGTTCACCAGCAGCTGTGCCCATCACCAGATGCAATGGTTTGCACCTATGTTAAAAGAAGATTAAGGTTGTGCAATGTTTTCATTTGAGCATACTAGCTGAGATTTTTCTAAGATCTAAATAATTGCTAGCTTTCAAGATATTTTATGCTGGCTACAAATCTAAAGAAGGTAGAAGGAAACCTCTATGTTTCATCTGACAAAAGTTCAGGGTGAGGAGAAAAAAGGTAGAGAGAAGATCTGACAAATGACAAACATAGCAAAATGTAACATTTAGGATGGAATCCAAAAAAAGTGTAATTAAAAACAACTGCATACTTACATACTCCATCATATTGCTAGTTTCGCATTTCCTTTTAGTCAACTTCCAGTGCAAAGCAAGCTAAGAAAGTAGAGTTTAAGAATTTTGATATTAATTTATACTAATTATTACTGATACATTTGAATAAATCACCAAAAACAATTCAGAAATAAGTATAAGATATAAAACGCAGCATTTAAAAACACTTTGTAAAGAATATACATTAAAAATGGAGTATTAGTTCTCTAATCCATTCTTTTGTGGTCTGAAAAATTCTCATTTTTTTCAATTTAATAATGCAAATATATGAATGGGGCACTTATTTGCTTTAACTTTCTTACCTTGTGATATAATCTGTTATTTTCCCATTCTAATAACTTCTGAATTGATCTTCTGGTCTAAGAGAAAGAATCAAGACTTTGTTACACGATGAACTGAAGAATTTTATACACTATGTGTATCTATATTTTTCTGCTTACTTGTAAGATTCCATTATTTTCTCCTCTTGTTTTTCTATTAGAAATCAGAAAAAAGAATACAACTGACAGAAACTGCCAAAAGAGGAGCAATATTTTGGATAATTATTATACGGTTATAATAAGTGCCCTCTCTCTCTCTCTCTCTCTCTGTGTATATATATATATATATATATATGTACCCATACACACACATATGGGATTTTAAAACATGCTTTTCAAAATGAAATGTGTCTATATTACTTTTTGTTATGAGTCCACTCACTGGACTATTATGAAAACATTACCAATATAGCTAGTAGTCCCTTTATGGACCTAATGTAGATTTTCATATACCTTTTTGCAGGGTTACTTTTTCAATATACATGTAATATGCCAAACTAATCTGATTCCTCATAGAAAGTTTTCCTATCAGTGTTCCTAGCACAATGCTTGGCATATAGTAGTCAGTCAAGGTCTATACGTTGAATAAAGCAAGCAAACATACATCAGAATTTCCACTGAAAAGAATATGTTAAAAACAGCCAATACAAGTCAGAAAACTTGTATTTAGAGGAAAAAACATAAATGAGAGAAGTAGTACTGTAGTAAACAGGACGACAGAGGCTGAGTTTCTCCATCTGGAGTGCATGTATTTTGTAGGGAGTAAGAAAAGTTTGCAAAACCTTCAAAAACATTAAAATAAAAGATGATTAGGCATTTTTAACTCTTATTGGAAGAGTTTAATATGGTTTCTGATCAAAAAAAGGCTGGTAGGCATTGTTAAATTTTAAAACTACTCCCTAAATGATTTATAAAACCAGACTATATCTGAAATGATTTCCAAGGTACCACCATAAAAAAACTATTCTATGTGTTCAACTATGTAAGTTAATAATCAATAGCAATTATATTCAGCTCATTCACAGTGGGCCAGATAAGCAACAATGCCAGCTAGAGTATATAGTGGGGTCACTGTACTTGATGGAACCTCTCTAAACAAAATCAGATGGGTAACAAAGAGATTGAATTAGTAATTACAAATCTCTCCCCACCAAAAACTCAGGCCTAGATGGCTATTTTTTGGTAATTTATTTATTTATTTTTAAATTTTTTGTTTATTGCAGTAACATTGGTTTATAACATTGTAAAAATTTCAGGTGTACATCATTATACTTCTATTTCTGCATAGATTACATCATGTTCACCACCAAAATACTAAACACAACCCATCACCACACATATGTACCAAATTATTCCTTTCACCCTCCTCCCTCCCCCCTTCCCCTCTGGAACCCCCAATCTAATCTCTGTCTCTACGTGTTTGTTTAAAGGCACATGCGCCCCTGTGTTCATTGCAGCGTTATTCACAATAGCCAAGACTTGGAAGCAACCTAAGTGCCCATCAAAGGACGAATGGATAAAGAAGATGCGGTATATATACACAATGGAACACTACTCAGCCATAAGAAACGATGAAATCCAGGCATTTGTGACAACATGGATGGACACTGAGGGTATAATGCAAAGTGAAATAAGTCAGAGGGAGAAGGTCAAATACCGTATGATTTCCTTCATTAAGTACTAGATGGCTTTAATGATGAATTCTACCAAACAGTTAAAGAAGAAATAATACCATGAATATTAACACAAAATTCTCAACAAAATACTAAGCAAACTGAATCTAGCAACATATGAAAAAGATTATACATCACTATCAAGCGGAATTTATCCCAGGAACACAAAAATGAATTGATGTAGTACATTATATTAATAGAATAAAGAACAAAACCCACATGATCACCTTCATAGATTTAGAAAAAGCACTGGACAAAATCTAATACCCATTCATGATAAAAATCCTAAAAAACCTAGGAATAAAAGGGAACTTCCTCAACCTGATAAAGGGCATCTATGAAAAACCTACAGCTAACATCATACTTAATGGAGAGAGACTAAATGTTTTCCTCCTATGATTAGAAACAAGACAAGGATGTCTCCTCCCACTACTTTTATTCAACATTGTACTAGAAATTATAGCCAGGGCAATTAGACAAAAATAAAAGGCATCCCGATTGGAAAAGAAAAAGTAAAACTGTCTTCATTTGCAGACAACATGATCTTGTATAGAGAAAACCCTAAGGAATTCACTAAAACACTACTACGATAAATAAATACATTCCGCATGTTTGGAGGAAACAAGATTGTGATAGGTGGAATTCTGGCCCCCATGATCTTCACCCTCTGGAGTTACACCTGTGAATATGTTACATTACATTGCAAAAGAGATGTTACAGATGTAATTAAAGTCACTAATCATTTGGCTTTAAAAGAGGGAGATTATCCAGGATTATTTTGGTGGACCCAATGTAATCCCATGAGCCCTTAAAAGTAGAGAACTTTTTCTAGCTGATGTAAGTATAAATAGAGGAATTTGAAGCACAAGAAGGACTGAAACCACCATTGCTGGCTTTAAGATGGAAGGGCCACATAGAAAGTATAAGCAGGAAATGATTTCTGCCAAAACCTGAATGTTCTTGGAAATAAATTCTTTCCTAGAATCTCCAGAAAGGAATGCAGCCCTGCCAGCACCTTGATTTTGGCCTTGCAAGATCCTAATAAGAGAACCCAATTGAGTCATGTTGTGCTCAGACTTCTGACTGTGAAATAATAAAAGGGTGCCATTTTAAGCCATTAAATTTGTGGAAGTTTGTTACACCAGATAGAAAAGTAATACAAGGATCAACATATAAAAATCAACTGTATTTCTATAAACGAGCAATGAACAATCTGAAAATGAAAGTAAGAGACCAATTCCATTCACAATAGAATTAAGAATAATTTTTTAAGGAATAAATTTAACAAAAGAAGTATAAGACTTGTAAACTGAAAACTAAAATCATTGCTAAAATAAATTAAAGAAGAAGTAAAAAAAACCGGAAAGATAGCCCATGTTTATGAATCAGAATACTAATGTAATAGCATTTACGACAAATGGTGCTGGGACAACTGGATATCCAAAAGAGAAACGATGAACTCGGACCTTTATCTCACATCAAGCACAAAAATTAACTCAAAATGGATCAAAGACCTAATTGTAAGAGGCGTAACTTTAAAACAACTAGAAGAAAACAAAGGAGTAAATCTTTCTGATCTTGAGTTATGCAAAGCCCTCTTAGATATGATGCAAAGAGCACAGGCAGGAAAACTTTAAATGTGATAAATTTGACGTAAAAACCTTTGTGTGTCAAAAACATCATCAAGAAAGTGAGAGCCCTTCCAGAATGGCCATGTGAGGACCATAGGGAAATCTCTTCCCTGGAGAGACAACTATTAAGCTGATTGGTATCGGCAAAGGCAATCATTCAGATGTTCCAGAGATTGATCAAAGGGCTTACAACAGATTGAGAAGTATTTATTCAACAAAATCTATGGAAAATAGGTAAGAACAGTGGGAGGTCTTGGTGTTGGAGCTAGGTACTACACCCATATCTCAACTGCACTGCCTTATGAAAGAACTATTTTAGCAAGCTTGGGAGCTGAGTGGCAGGCAGTTCCCATATCTCCCAGCTCTCTGGAGTGGAAGAGCTCTTCTAGGTAGTTTTGGCAGATGGTGAAAATAGGGAGATCCTATTTTCCACAGCTCCATGTTGCAGAAGGCCTAAATCAAGTGGGTGGTGGCATCAGGGCAGTGCCCATTTCCCTACCCCCAATTTCTGCAAAATAGGCAGGACAGTTGGTGAATTGTGCAGTCCCCCTTTCTGGCACACATCTGTGTTATGGGAGAGCTGAGATACTTGGCTTGACAACTGAGTGGCAGTTCCCATCTTCCCAGCTTCCTAGGGCAGACATATCCTGAGTAGACTTGACAAATGGTGAATATTAGCAGATCCCACCCTCCCTGGCTCTGGGCTAAAAAAAAATACCACAGCTAACATCATACTAAATGGTGAAAGACTGAAAGCTTTTCCTTTAAGACAGGAAGAAGACAATGATGCCCACGTTTACCACTTCTATTCAATATATTACTGGAAATTTTAGACAGAGCAATTAGGCAAGAAAAGAAATAAAAGGCATCCAAATCATAAAAGAAGAAGTACAATTACATCTGTTGCAGGTGGCATTATCTTATACGTAGAAAACCTTAAGGAATCCACAAAATATCTGTTAGAGCTAACAAACAAATTCAGCAACATTTCAGGATACCAAATCAACATGCGAAGCTCAGTTGCATTTCTATAGAATAACAGTAAACAATTTGAAAAAGAAATTAAGAAAATTATATTTACAATAGCATCAAAAAGAATAAAATACTTAATAATAAACTTAAGCAAGGTGGCAAAAGACTTGTACATAGAAAACTACAAAACATTGCTGGAAGAAATTAAAGACCTAAATAAATGCAAAGACATCCTGTATTCATGAAGTGGAAGACTCAATACTGTTAAGATGATAAAATTATTCAAAAAGATCTATAGACTCAATGCAATCCTTATCAGAATCCCAGTGACTTTTTTTTTGTACAAATAGAAAAACCCATCCTAAAATTCATATGGAATCTCAAGAGACCCCCGTTAGCCAAAACAACCTTGAAAATGAGGAACAAATATGAAAGACTCACATTTCCTGATTTCAAAACTTACTACAAAGCAACAGTAACCAAACAAATATGGTACTGGCATAAAGACAGACATGCAGACCAATGGAATAGAATAGAGAGCCCAAAATAAACCCTCAAATACACAGTCAACTGATTTTTGACAAGAGTGCCAACTGTTCAATGAGGAAAAAGGATAGACTTTTCAATAAATGCTGCAAGGAAAACTGGATATCCATATGCAAAATAATAAAGCTGGATCCTAAACTTACACTATATAAAAAAATTAACTCAAATTGGATCAGGGAACCAAATTTAAGAGCAAAACTATAAAAGTCTTAGAGGAAAAAATAGGAGACGATTTTTATGACACTGGATTTTGCAATGATTTCTTGGATATGACACTGAAAGCAAAGGGAAAATAGTTTAATTGGACTTCATCAAAATCAACAACTTTTACGCATCAAATGACACTATCAAGAGAGTGAAAAGACAATCTACAAAATGGGAGAAAATATTTGCAAATTACATAAGGGATTAATAACCAGAATATATAAGAACTCCCATAACTCAGCAACAAATAAACAGCCTAGTTACAAAATGAGCAAAGTACCTAATACACAAACGACTAATAAGCAAATGTAAAAATGCTCAACATCATTAATCATTAGGGAAATGGAAATCAAAACCACAATGAGATACCACTTCACACCCATTAGAGTGGCTATTCTCAATAAAATAGAAAATAATGAATGTTGGTGAGGATCTGGAGAAATTGGAATCCTTGTACATTGCTGATGAGGATGTAAAATGATACAGCTTCAATGGAAGACAGTTTGGTGGTTCCTCAAAAAGCTAAACAATTACCATATGGTCTAGAAATTCTACTCCTAGGTATATCCTCAAAGGAACTAAAAGCAGGGACTTGAACAGACACTTGTATGGCAATGTTGAATGCAGTATTATTTAAATAGCCAAAAGGTGGAAAGAATTCAGGTGTGCATCAACAGATGCGTGGATAAACAAAATGTGGTATATACACAGAATGGACTGTTACTCAGCCATGAAAAGGAATGAAGTTCTGAAACATGCTATGACATGGATGAACCTTTAAGACATTATGCTAAGTGAAATAAGCTAAGTGAAATAGTGCCAGGACAAATATGGAATTATTCTACTTATATGAAGTATCTAGGATAGGTAAATTTGTAGAGACAGACAGTAGATTAGAGGTTACCACGGTCTGAGGAGAGGGAGAATGAGGAGTTATTACTTAATGGCTACAGAGTTTCTGTTGGGATAACGAAAAAGATGGTAATGATTATACATTGTGAATGTAACTATTGCCACTGAATTGTATACTTAAAATGGTTAAAATGAATTTTGTTATGTGTATTTTACCACAATAAAAAAAAAATGCAGTAACCACACATCAGTTGACCAAAAATTTAAGGAATTTCTGTATGATAGATAGATGACCCAGCCTCCAATGAAAGAACTGAACTCAAAAAAGTTAAAGGCTGACTGCAGATATCTTGTTATGGAGGTGCAGAAGCCTGGAAAAGAAGCAAAAATTAATTTGAAGTAACTTTAAATGTGCATAGCGAGGAGGACATATGCACAAAAAAAAGAAATTCAGATTCTCACAATAAAGGAATATAATATGCCATGTCATGACCAGAAATAAAAAAAGAATTAAAGGAAATTATGATGTCAATGTCTCATTAAATAGAGAATATCTACAAGGAGACAGAAATTATTTAAAAGAATCAAATGGAATTCTGGAGTTGAGGAGTACAATAAGTGAAAAAAACAATTCAGTATAAGGGCACAAGAGTAGATTTGAGCTGGAAGAATCATCAGTGAACTTTAAGATAGATCAAAAGATATTATGCAATCTCAAGAGCACAGAGAAAACAGAATAAAGGAAAATGAATACAGCCTCAGAGAAATGTTAGACATCATTAAGTGCACCAACATACATATATTGGGAGTACCAGAAAAAGAAAAGAGCAAGAATAAAACAGAAGAGTTAATGAAATAATGGCTGAACACTTCCCAAATTCAATGAAAAATATTTCTCTACACATCCAAGAAGCTCAAGAAACTCCAAGCAGGATAAACACAGGGATATCCACAGCAGACACATCATAGTAAAATGTTAAAAGCCACAGAAAAATAGGAAATCTTGAAAGCAGCAAGATGAAAATGACTTATCACTTATAAGGAAACTAGAACAAGATTAATAGCTGTCTTCTCACTAGAAACAATGTAGGGCGGAAGACAGTGGGATAACAAATTGTAAATGATGAAAGAAAAAAGACTGTAACCATGAATCCTATATGCCATCAGAATTAATTTAAATAAAAGGAGGTAATCCACTTAGGCATGGAAGGAACTTGGAAGTTGTTTGTCTCTCATGCCCACACATCAAGAAAAAAAACCTGAACAACCTGAAAACCAACAACTCCTCTTAGAATCATCAGAGAAGTAAGGTCATAGGATGCAGCAGTGCTCTAAAAATTGAAGAGACAGATGAATACAAAGAAGTGCAATTTACCAGAGTAGACATGCAGGAAGGAAAACTCTGTGGGAATCAGGACTAGGGTAGCAGAAGCTGAACTTTAAATGCTGAATTGCTGGAAGCTCAGTGGGGACAAGTTTGAGAGTTAAAAAGTCTAAGGGGGCCAAGTCTCGGGCGGAAGACTCCCATACTTTTACTAGTTTTATTACGAGGAGCCCTATCAGGTTCTCACAGTGATTGGAGAAAAATCCCCTCATCCTTCCAGCACTGGAAGGGGAAGAGCAGTTACTTTTAAATATGCCCAGAACATTCTGTCCTTCTTAACAAAGCTTGCAAGAGAAACTACTGTAACATCATAACCTACTGGGGTTTTACCAGAGCCTAACCAATCTTGGGGAAGGGAAACACACAACTCCAGCAACTTCTAGCTTTCCTGTCCCACCTAAAAGGGAATACAAAACAAAATAGAGAAGTGCTTGTGAAGGGCACAGCCCACGGGCACAGGCTCACTAAAAATCTTAGGCATAATCATAGCATTATAGAACACTTCCAGTACCCCAACACCTTACCACTACATCAATAAGGTTTCTGTATTATAATATGGGAATACCACTGAAAGAAATGTGCATCTCAGATGATATCTAAGAAGCCTCTAGGGAAATCTAAAGAAACTAGGCCAGACAAAAACAAGGACACCGGGAAAAGTTTAGCCTCCAACACCAACAGATACAGCAAACAGTAAACACAGCAAACTCCTAGCCAGAAAAATATAAAATCTCACTTTAAAGGCCTATTTACCTCAGTTTCTTTCACCTAGTACATCATGTGTAGCTTTCAAACAAAGATTAGACGTCATACTAAAAGACAAAAAAACAGTTTGAAAAGACAGAGCAAGCATCAGAACCAGACTCAGAAAGGGCAGAGATGTTGAAATTATCAGACTGAGAATATAAGTCAACTAAGATTAATACGCTACATGCTCTAATGCAAAAGTGACAACATGAAAGAACAGATGTATAATGTTAGCAGAGAGATGAAAACTGTAATAAAAAATCAAAAGGAAATGCTAGACAGCCAAAATACCATAACAAAAATGAAGAATGTCTTTGATGGGCTCATCAACAGACTGGACATGGCCGAGGAAAGCATCAGTGAAGACTGAAGACATATCAACAGAAACTTCCAAAACTAAAATAAAAGGAATAAAAGAAAAATGAAAATCCAAGAACTATGGGACAATTACAAAAGGAGCAATAGACACATAATAGAAATACCAGAAGGTAAAGACAGAAAGGAGCAGACGACATGGATACAAAGTTGATAAAACCGAAGTAATTTGATTTCTTATATGAGCAATGAAATGGAATTTTAAATAAAAAATACAATACCATTTATATTAGCCCCCCAAAAGTTTAAATACTCAGAAATAAATTTAATAAAGTAATATATATAAGATCTATATGAGGAAAACTATAAAACTCTGATGAAAGAAATCAAAGAATATCTAAATGAATGGAGAGATAGTACATGAACATGGATAGGAAGACTCAATATTGTCAAGATGTCACTTCTTTCTAACTTATACCTTCAACACAATCCCAGTCAAAACCCCAGCAAGTTATTTTGTGGATATTAACAAACTGATTCTAAAGTTTATATGGAAATGCAAAAGACCCAGAATAACTAACACAATAGTGAAGGCAAAGTCACAGGACGGACACTACACAATCTCAAAACTTACTATAAAAACCATGAGGTCCAGAAATAGTGGGATGACATATTTAAAAGTTATGAAAGAAAAACTGTCATTCAAGAATTCTATATTTGGCAAAACTATCTTTCAAAAAAAAAGGAGAAATTAAGACATTCCCAGATAAACAAGCACTGAGGGAGTTCATCACTATTAGAATTGCCTATAAGAAATGCTAAAGAGAGTCTTTCAGGCTGAAATGAAAGAACACTAGACAATAACTCAAGCCATATGATGAAATAAAGAACACGAGTAAAAGTAACTGCATAAATAAATATTAAAGCAAATATTGTTGTGTTTTGTTTTGGAACACCTCTTTTCTTCCTATATGACTTAAAAGACAAAAGCACAAAATGATAATTATAAATCTAAGTTAATTGGCACACTATAAAATGTAATTTGTGATAATAACATATATGGGGATGTATGGAGATATATAGGAGCAGAGTTTGTATACTATTGTAGCTAAGGTGATATTAATTAAAACTTTGTGTGTTGTAAGTTTAAATGTTAATTATAATCCCCAGGGTAACAACTAAGAAAATAATTTAAAAATATCCAAAAAGGAAATGAGAAGGTACAGGGTACACTGAAAAAATCAATTAAATATAAAATAAGGAACTAATGGAGTAACTGAGTAAAAAAAAGATATGACATAGGGAAAACAAATAGCAAAATGACAGAAGTCCTCCGTTATCTGGTATAGACTGAATTACGATCCCCCCCAATCACTTTAAATGTAAATAGATTAAACTCTCAATTAAAAGGCAGAGAACTGCAGAATGGATTAAAAAACAGGATCCACTTATATGCTGTCTACATGAAACTCAATTTAGATTCAAAGACACAAATAGGTTGAAAGTGAGTGGATGGAAAACAATATTCCATGTAAATAGTAACCAAAAAAAAAAGCTGAGGTGGCTATAATAACATCAGACAAAATAGATTTTAAGTAGAAAAAAAAATGTTACCAGAGAAAAAGATGGACAGTATATGTCTTAATATGCTCAGGCTGCTAAAACAAAATACCATAGACCAGGCCTAGACAACAGACATCTACTTCTCACAGTTCTGGAGGATGGGAAGTCATAGATCAGAATGCCAGCGTGGTTGGTTGGGTTCTGGTGCGAGCCCTCTTCCCGGCTTGCAGACAGCTATCTTCTTGCTATATCCTCACACGGTGGAAAAAGAGAGAGCAAGTTTTCTGGTTTTTTTTTAATAAGGGCACTAATTTATGAGGATCTCACCCTTATGACTTCATCTAAACCTAATTACCTCCCAAAGGCCAAAATATCATCTATATCCAAACACCATCAGATTGGGGGAAGGGATTCAACATATGAATTTTGGTGGGATATAAACATTAATTCCATAACAGTATATATTGATAAAAACATAAATCGATCAAGAATAAATGATAATTATAAACATATACATAACTAACAACAGACCCACAAAATATGTGAAGCAAAAACTGACAACAAAACAAGGGAGAAAAACTGTGAAGCAGACCCACAAAATATGTGAAGCAAAAACTGACAACAAAACAAGGGAGAAATACATAGTTCTACTATAATAGGTAGAGATTTCAATGCCCCACTGTTACTAATGGGTAGCACAACTATGCAGAAGATCAGTAAAGAAATACAGGACTTGAACAACACTATCAACCAACAAGACCCAACAGACATATACAGAACACTTGATCCCATAACAATATAACACAAATTCTTCTCAAGTATACATGGAGTATTCTCCATGACAGGCCATATGTTATGCCACTAAACAAGCCTTAATAAATTTAAAAAGATTAAAATCATACAAGGTATCTTCTCCAATAACAGTGGAATGAAACTAGAAATCATAAGAGAAGGAAAATAAAATCATATTCATGTTGTGAAACTGAGAGACTAGTCCCTTCCCTCTGAACATCCCTCTCAATTTAGCAAATATAGCAAAAAAAGATAAATGTTAAAAGTAATTTCAAATTTAAGGATGGTGGTGATATAAGAAATTTTTATATATTGAAGTATATGGGTAAACCATTCTGGTTTGAACTTAATTTGGCCTGAATTTATTTGAACCAAAGAAACCTGACTTATGGCCTGTCAAACATACATTGTACATCTGCTTTAACCATTATCCCAAAGTAAAGAATGTACTCTTTAAAGTAAGGATTAATGCCTCCCTTCTTATGACGCCAGTACTCTTTGAAGATAAGTCTCCCTTTCCATGACGCCAGAGTCACGTTGACCTGCTGTGTACATGCTAATCTGTAATGAACACCTCCTTGAACCCTTGAAAGAAGGTACCCCTGTCATGCTTGATATATGTATTTTTGTTTTGAAATGGTATATAACTGTGCTGAAAATCACTCTTCTCCAGAGCGCTTTCTTCCCTTGTGAAAGCTGTGACTCCCGGGCTATAGCCCTCAGTTTGGCTTGAATAAAACTCTCTTCTTTTCTTTACTATAGAATGATTATTGATTATTTGTGTCGACATTTCTTGGCGTAGTCAGTAGGATTTCAGAGAAACTCACCTGAGGTCAACTGGACCCTACTTTGAACCAGCACTTGGTACCAGCATGGGCCCATTGTGTTCCCCCCTTCCCCTGGCTTCACTGTACTCTTCAGATGTTTTAGTGAGTTCTCCCGAAATCCAGACCTCCTTATTTAAGTTGATGGTCTTGATTTTTATTCAAGCTGTTTTAGGTCTTAGAACTTAACATCTTAAGGGTGTATTGGTACTTTTCCTAGGTATGGGGAACCTAGGGGGAAATTTGGAGTGAACTGGGTTGGCTGACCCTTTTAACTTGGCTTTAAATTGGAAAACATTCATGTTTATAAAGTCTGAACAAATTGTTTGAGAGTAAAATGAGAGGCGAATTCGTTCAGCTCTGAAGAAAAGGGACACTTGCTCCTCCCAGCGACAAGGCATTCTCAGGTGACTGAGAAGCTAGTGGAATTGTCTGAGGTCAATCCTCATTACGTGCAGTGGTCCCATAGGAAACTCCATTGTGATTGTTAACATTAAATAATCAATGGCTCATCCAGGGATGCACATATAAGGATTCATTATCCAGTGCTCCAAGCCCCCGTGGTAGTTTTAGACTGCTGGTGGGAGAAACTGAGACATGTAAGAGAGTGTTCACAGCCTGTTAGGAAGTGACACTCACAAGCAGTATGCTTTTGACCCACTACACTGCCCTGAGGAACTGTTCAGACTTTATATTAAAACAAAACTAAAAGAAAATGGGAAACTATGCTTCAAAAGACAACAAACTCCCAGATGGGCAGCCACCAACTGAAACTCTAGCTGGCTTTATGTACAAGGCACACAAGAGTCTTTACTTGCAAGTACTTAACAAAATGGGAAAATTTGACAAAAGATAATTTAAGTCTTAGATGGCCAAAATGGGGAACAATTGCTCTAGAATAACCATAAATGATCCACCTCCCTTGGGAACTCCAGCTGGTTTTATATTTAAGAACTACAGATTTTCCTCTTGTAAACTTTTGTCCCAGTGGACGGATAACACTAAAGATGATTTAAAATTACAGTGGCCACTTGGGGGCTCATTTGAGCTTCCAAAACTTGTCTTTTTGTGCAATAGATTTGAGAACCACAGAATAAACAGATTAAATGCAATCTTTAATCTCTAAAGAGCCAAGTGTGCCACCTTCCAGCATACCTTCTTAAAAACCATGGTCTCAGAAGCTGTAAACATTTACAAAGAACAGTAAAATCTTACTAAGCTTGTTTTGCATCCTGAGAGCTTGGCTTGGTAACCATCAGGTTGGGTGCCTCAAAATATGGTTGGACAGAAATGCAGTTGCACCTCATTTGCAGTCAGAGATGGCTGGACAGAAATGTAGGCTGAGCTCCATTTGCAGCTAGCGTCCTACCAAACTGCTGCCTGCCTTAGAGGAATTGCATTGGCCATTAGAAAAAACATTTCAATTACAAAGGATCATTTAAGAAGTGCACTTAAAAGCAAAGGCTTAAAAATTCCAAAATAGCCTTATTGAAAGTTTTGCTGCAAAAAGGTAATGAAAAATTAAGTTATAAGAGGTACCTAGAAGAAAAGACTATACAAAAGTCTATTAGGCTTTAGAGAAATCCCCATAATCTACCTTTGAAGGGCCTAATATGAGCCCCTCCCAGAGTTAACAGTACTCTTGAGAGATTTTCTGGGAAACTACTAGGTTATTCCCTTAAACAGTCAAGGGGAAACTAAAATTAAAGTTAATGGAGTTGTTTAATACTGCCCAAAATATCTACTGTTTATCCTGGCTAAAACCTGACAAGATATCTGAAAGGATTTAGCAACTTATGACCAGAAATTTGGCCAAATTGGAAGCTGATATTCAGAGCCTGATAGGAATTTTTTTTTATATATAGGCCTTCTTCCCTAAGTTAAAATAAAACTATGTGCCCAGAGGAAAAGAAGCAAACGAGGGATGATGTAGTTGGACAAGTAGATCAACCTATGATGTCATTTAAGTTACAACCCAATTTCTGAGGAATTGATAGCAACTGTTCTTATCTTACAAATCTTTGAAAAACTCGAAATGCAGCTCTAGAGGCAGTTCAGATTCCCCCCATCCCTTTCACCAATCCCAAAAACCTCCCCTATTTGTCTCAAAAAGCTTAAAACCTCTCCAGGAACTGTTATCTAGATCATCACCAATTCCTAAGCAGATAAACTTAGTTTATTCTATCTGCCAGAAACACAGTTTGGATCCAACTATTCCTTTATAAATTAGTGAGCTTTGTATTGTACCTGATTCACAGCAAAAATTTAATGAAAACTATTTAAGGTCTCTGCTTGTGTCTATGTATGTCTATATATGTGATATTTTTCTACCTCTGGATGGCATAATTTCTGAAAGAGTTCTATTTAATTGGCTTGAAGTAAGCACTTTTATAAATTATTTATAAATGTAATAAAAACTAACCCAAATGTTTTTCAAGTTAATGTGATATAAAATAATCTTTGGTAAATGAAAGCTTATTTAAGTTTGTTGGTTTGACTGAAATAAGCATGTTTTCAGAGTTATCAGCATTGGATATGATGTAGACATGTTATCTCTGTTACAAAATTTGTCAGCAAAAATAACTTAGAATGATAGCTGATTTTGTCTAATGTCTCATGAAATTTTTGTAGGCAATCTAAACATAATTATTGGGAACAAGTAAACTAAATAGATGTAAGACAGGTAAGTTTTTGGGTGAATTTTTAAACAATAATTATGTATTATGGTATATTTACTTAAAAATAACTTTAAAACCTTTTGATTACTTAAAACCCAAGAGTTTTGCTAAATTAAGTTAAATGATAGAAATTTATTGAGCATCTAGGTCATTTCCACATAAGATAAAATATTAAAATTAATTATTAAATATAGATTTATCTACCTTTGGCTTCTTATTTCAGAGAAACTAGAAAAATACTTTGGCTTATTAATAAAGATGTTTGTGCCATGCTGAGAAATTTTCTATGAGAAAGTACATGTTTATAGACAGTATTTATAAGTCTACCAATCCACAGGATACCAATGTCAAAGAATAAGGGAAACATTTCTGCATATAAAGAAAGTAAGATGTATGTTTTCAGTAAAGAAGTTATAAGGAATGGAGATATTTTTGTTTTTTTGTTTGTTAAGAAAGTAAATTGTCCTAAAGTACTTCGAAGGAGGGAAGGCATGGGACAAATTCTGAAAGTAAAAAAGAAAGTTACAGAAGGTTTGTGGAAGAGGAACCCTGAGGAAAGAGTTTTGTGCATGGTCAAGTTGGCTAAGATTTAAATGAATTTAATTAAGCAAATGAGTTTCAATATCAAAAGCAAGCTGGTACAAAAATTAAAATTTAGTTTTCTCTCTCTCTCTTAAAAGGACTGTTTTCTTGGACTTCTGGTCTGCTCTTGATAAAAAGATTATGAAAGGTTTTTCTTCACCTTTGAGTAAGTCTACCTAAAAGGAAGGATTCTATGTTTTGTCAAAATAATTTCCTATGTTCAAAAAGCTGAGCTCTCTAACAAGAGAGCTAAGGCTTTTTTTTTTTTTTTTTTTTTTTACTGTTTAACTCTCTATGTTTGCCCCTAACATCTTTTGTTGTTACTCTGGTTAAATGGATAACTAAGTATTGTTTCACAGTGACCTATGATCCTAGTTGATCAAGTGTTTTAAAAACTTTTGAAATTTTTGACAAACTTCCCAAAATTCAAATCCTAAATAGTCTTTCTTTTGACCTGAAAGTAACTTTGAGAATTTCCAGTAGGCCCCTGGGACTTCTCAAATAATTTGTTCTCTCTTCCTATAAAGAGGGACATGTTAAACTAATTAGAGTTATTTGGTATGTTAAATTGCATGGGAAACATTGTCAAATAAATGATTATAAACGTTCTTAGGTTATATTGTGTGGGTAAATATTATTAATATAAGTGTTTTAAAATTATATAACATTCCTGAAATTCTGATCTGTCCTTATCAGTCATAATTCTAGTTATTATCTTAAAATGTTATATGTCACAGAAATAACCAAATTTCTTTGTCAACTGCCATTTTTAAGTCTTTTGTCATTTACAGACAGTAATTGTTTTATATTAGTGTTTTGCAAATATGTTTTTTTGTGTGTGTGAGAGGAAGATTGGCTCTGAGCTAACATCCATTGTCAATCCTCCTCTTTTTGCTGAGGAAGATTAGCCCTCAGCTAACATCTGTGCCCATCTTCCTCCATTTTTTATATGGGATGCTGCCACACATGCCTTGACCAGTGGTGCACCAGTCCGCGCCTGCAATTCAAGCCCATGAACCCTGGGCTGCCGAAGCAGAGTGCGTGAACTTAACCACTACGTCACCTGGGTGGCCATGCAAATATGTTTTATCTTCAGAGATATTCATGGAAAGGACTCTAACACTTACTCCAGAATACAGGTTTCTGATGAACTTTCAGATCATAAAACTGAACTGGATTTAGAGAAATCTTTTCTCTTAAGCTATCAATAATTTGGTAAGACATACCTTTGTAAACAAAGATGAAACGTTTACTTTTTCTCCTTACCTGATCCCTCCAGAATTCAGAAACTCTGAGTATTCTTATTTTTGATTATATAAATAATCAGGCCAAGTTTATAATATAAACAAATTAGTTTTACTATGCTTATCTTTGGTAAAAAACGAGGGTAACTGTGGAGAGGAAAATTATGCTGCATCTTTGAAGACGTTGGATTCTAGTCCTGTTGATTGCCACTGAGGTTTTGTTATGTACCTAAAGACTGGATTCCCCTAGCCTAAGGTATCGCCTTTGGTCTTGCTAACTGCTCACAGTGCCCTCTTTGGAAAACATGAACTGATCCCACATGGGATGGTCACCAGCAGATCAGTGTCTGTTGGTACACAACTTTCTGCTGATTCCTTGTTGTCTTATGCTAGTATGACCAGCTATTGTTAAGTCTCTAATGTATTATACTCAAGCCTATTATCAACAAGATAAAGAACCTTTCCTGGATTCCAATTTAAAGAATCCTGTTGGTCACATCCTAGATCTTGGTAACTGCGTATTTTGGAAGCAACATCAGAGGAGACAGCCCTCAAGACCCATTGGAAAGGATCTTACCAAGTGCTTTTTTTTTTTTTATTTTTTTATTGATGTTTTAGTGGTTTCTAACATTGTGAAATTTTGGGTTGTACATTTTTGTTTGTCCATCACCACATATATGACTCCCTTCACCCCTTGTGCCCACCCCGCACCCCCACTGCCCCTGGTAACCACAGTCCAGTTTTCTCTGTCCATGTGTTGGTTTATATTCCACATATGAGTGAGATCATACAGTGTTTGTCTTTCTCTTTCTGGCTTATTTCACTTAGCATAATACACTCCAGGCCCATCCATGTTGTTGCAAATGGGACGCTTTTGTCTTTTTTTATGGCTGAGTAGTATTCCATTGTATATATATACCACAATTTCTTAATCCAATCGTCAGTCGAGGGACACTTAGGTTGCTTCCACTTCTTGGCTATGGTGAATAATGCTGCAATGAACATAGGGGTGCCTAAGCCTCTTTGGATTGTTGATTTCAGGTTCGTTGGATAGATTCCCAGTAGTGGGATGGCTGGATCATAGGGCATCTCTATTTTTAATTCTTTGAGGAATCTCCATACCGTTTTCCATAGAGGCTGAACCAATTTGCATTCCCACCAGCTGTGTATGAGTTACCAAGTGTTTTTAACCACTGACACTACTGCAGAACTAGAAGGCATTTAACCCTGGAGATACATCTCATAGCTAAAGAAGTTTCCACCTGAAATCTGGTCCTGTACAAACACTGGAGATCTCCGAATCAAACTGACTAGGAAGAGAAGCTGCCAACATCTGAGGCAGACAGCTCCTCTCAAGACTCAGGACCAGGCCTGTATCTTACTTTTCCTCCATTTTATTACACCTGCTACTTTGGACAATATTGGACTCACTTGTCTATCCTGCCCCTCCTAAATTTAATCTTACTGTAAGACCAGGAAGACTATGGATAGCCCTATGGCATACCCAAACAAAGTTATACTCAAGTGTTACTACTACCCTTTTAACATTAGTCTTGGGAACCCAACATTTTTGGGTCCAACACCTTTATCCTAATTATACCAAAGCAGTTAGCCTAAAATGGCAACAACACATTTGGTGGATCAATCAGCATTGGCCCCAAAGAGAAAAGCGAGCTTTACGAGCTATAGGATGAGGGTTAGGTATTCTTGCACAGGCTGAATTTGCCTTTAATGAAGAAAGACATTCAGAAGAAAAAAACATTCTCATACGAAAAGGTAAATTAGAAAGACTATTTTTCCAAGAAGAAGGTAAAGGATGGGAATCTGCTTGGGCTGATAATTTAGCATTAATGAAATGGTTAGAACAAAGTGAACGTATTACAACAGAAAATGCCCATACCTAACAACAGGAAAAGCACATACTTTAACTCAACAAGGACCTTTAGACATGCTAATTCAAATGGAATTTGAAGTAGCAATGGGCCATTGGCTTCTTTGCTCATGGCAAAAGCCCAAAACAGACATCTTTGGAAATTATGTAGCCCCCTTAACTTATGAAAATTTGTTCAAGGATCCTGCAATTCACATAAGTGTTCAATCACAGCTTTAGTACCCAAACTTACAACAAACTACACCTATGATGTTGTTCAATTAGTAGAAATAGGGGCCATTTTAAATTCTACCAGAATTCTCCCTGTTGGGGAAAGATGGGCTTTATTATCAAATAATTCTTACTGGATCCCTATATCCACTCAAATTTGCGAATTCTAACAAGGTGTATGACTGTGCCCTGAACAGCAATGGAACCCTAAATTTACTTCTCCTTGGTCTATAACAACCACACCCATGCAAACGAATATATGGTATATGGGTAAAGGGAAATTTTGTTAGGAAGGTTTACAAAATACCTCTGTCATACTTTCTGACCTGTATTGTAATCAAAGTACTTTTTATTATAATGTTACCATTATATGGTGTAATACTGGCTTTACTAGTCAAGTAGAATTGCCTAAAGTTAATAAGACTTATACTAATGTTGAAATTAATGATCAAATGTTTTGGGAAGTAGAACTACATACACTACAAGATATAATTTCAATGGAATCTAACTGGCCTGAAAAATCACTGCAAGTAGCAACTGAAGATCTTATTACTATGTTAAACAAGTCTGCCCAAACTTATCATAAAGTACACACAACGATGGTTAAGGAGGTAAACCTATACTTAAATTAGTGCAAAATTACCAAAATACCTGTAACGGATTCTTTGGCTTCTTCTCTTGTCTCTTTAAACCTGTGCTTACTCCTCATTGACTACTTCAAATATTATTGATTGGCTTCTTATTGTCACTATATCTGTTCTACGAATGTTATAAACAATGTGATCACAAAAGGTCATATAAAAGCACACGTACAATGTTTTCATGACAATTTAACTTAATTGAAAATTTATATATAACCTATAAAAATACTTCCCTCATCAGCATGTACCTCTAAGACTAGCAATTACATTCAGCTACTTCCTCCCAACGTGGATAACTGGGCAGGTCAATTAAAATAAATCCCAGCTCTGAGGAACATGACGGACCCAGGGCAGGAAGCAACTACCTTGGCATCGAGGGACACTACTTTGATCATCAATGCTTTCTATTGAAAGATTATTGATCAAAAGGGGAAAATGATAAAAGAAATTTTTATATATTAAAGTATATGGGAAAGGCATTCTGGTTTGAACTTCATTTGGCCTGAATTTACTTGAACCAGAGAAGCCTGACTTAGACGGCCTGTCAAACATACATTGTACATTTGCTTTAGTCATTACCCTAAAGTAAAGAATGTACTCTTTAAAGTAAGGATTAATGCCTCCCTTCTTATGACGCCTGTACTCTTTGAAGATAAGTCTCCCTTCCCATGATTCCAGAGTCATGTTGACCTGCTGTATACGTGCTAATCTGTAATGAACAGCTCCTTGAACCCTTGAAGGAATGTACCTCTGCCATGCTTGATATATGTATCTTTGCTTTGAAATGGTACATAACTGTGCTGAAAACTCTTCTCTGGAGCATTTTCTTCCCTTGTGAAGGCTATGACTCGTGGGCTATACTTCTCAGTTTGGCTTGAATAAAACTCTCTTCTTTCCTTTACTATAGAATGATAGTGATTATTTGCATCGACAGTGGTATGACTAGGCCTGAAAATTGACTATAATATATCACAGTTGTTTCAGTGGTAAATGGAAGAACAGGTAAATGAAAATCTTCATTTAATATATCATGCAGCCATAGAATCCTACCGGAGTCAAGAGAGACTAGGAGGAGCTCAGGACACCCTGATCTGTATTTCTTTTCTTTCATCTAATTTGCTAGAAAAAATGTCCATGAAGTAAACTGGCTAAAAAAAAATAGTTCATAAGGCAGACTGTTTACATTGAAGTTCTTTTCTTGAAAACATTTTACAATCATTAGTTTACGTAGCAACCTTGTGACATAGGGAAGAGTAATTATATTATTTCCATTTTATTTTGTGTATAAACACAGACATGACTTCTATAAATCCAGATATCCCGTTAGAGATGGCTAGAGCAGGATGGACCAAATCTGGCCAGCTGCCTGTTTTTGTAAATAAAGTTTTATTGGAACACAGCAACGCTCACTCATTTACATATGGTTTATGGCTGCTTTCACACTAAAACAGCAGAGTTGAGTAGCTACAACAGAGACCTATGGCCCACAAAACAAAGTATTTACTATTTGGCCCTTTAAGAACCCCTGCTAAAGAATCAAAACTCAGTGGGCTGACTGTTTATCATACCCCTTATCCTAATGTTTCTTGTCTCAGGAATAAAAAATTTGACCTAAGAAACATGAGGTAGTCAAGAGAACACAGTGTTACAAGAGACAAAAACAAAATGAAAAAAAGGGTTATTTTTCTGGTTGCGTCATTTACTGTGTGACACTGGGAAAAGTACCTTCACCTCTCTGGATCTCAGTTTCTACACCTGTAAACGAAGGGATTTGGGCTGTATGAATGCTAATCATCTTTCCCCTTAAGCTATTACAATCTACACAATTTAGTTTACAGATTAAGAAGCAATAGTGAAGGCACAAAAATTCTTAAATTGTATTTTATTTTTTATTTCTCCATGTGGACAAAAAAGCAGTGAGGCACCTTAAATCTCTTCATCATTACAATCACCTTAAAAGTAATATTATCCTGATTTTATAGGTGAGGAAACTGAGGCTCCAGAAAGGACAGTGTCTTGCAAAATGTTACCAGCATGTGCTTAGTGTTTCATTGTCTAGTGTAACAACATAGTATGTACAAAATCGAGGGCCATAACTATAAAGTGTACAGAGCAAAGCAGATAATGTAAATGCTGGTGGTTTTGTGGTGAACCAGAGACTGCATGTCCTATTTAAAGTGGGCAGCCATCACTCAGCTAGGGCCAATTGCTGAAATACAGGCATGTGTATCAATATTGATAGATACTCAGATTTTACAAGAGAGACTGGATATCTCAAATTTTATTTTAAATATTCCAATTTTTAAATGCTGGCAATTGATTCAAATGTTTAAAAAACAGAATGGGCTGGATTTGGCCCACAGGACAACAGTTTGCAAATCTGTACTAAATAAACTTCCTTTAACTGACAGATTAGTGATCTAAGAATACACTGATACCTCAACTTCAATATGAACTCTTTAATTAACCAAAGTAATGAGAGACAGGGAGAAATCACAGAATTAGTATTAATCTCATTTTCTATTGAATATTCTATCAGAAATGCTCATAGCAAAATCACATGATTGAAAAAAATTGCATCTCTCTATTTCAGGCCCTGTGGTGAAGGTATTAATTAATAGGCAAAGAGTAAACAAGTCAACAGAAAAAAAGACATATCCTGGATAATATTAAAACCAAAAAATCTGTTCTTAAGTAATTGAAATTGGCTGTATTTGTGTGATGAAAAAATCCAAATCATAATTAACTCACATTGAGGCTTTAAACATAACGGGGATTGATATGAGCAATTAATTTGTAACTTTTGAAACTAAGATATAACAATTAGGGAAAGAAATTTATGCTGTCAATTTTTTTTAACTTACATAAAGCCATTTGAGAATATTGTACATGCTTTGACAAACAATAAACTAAGCTCTATTTAAAGTAAAGCTCTGACCTACTGGTATTTACACCTATGGAATCAATAAAATGTTTAACTTTTCCATTCAAAAAGTCATGGGGTAGTAGTATTTTATCATCTGTCTTTTTGTAGTAGACATTAAGGAGGGCAGGAGAAAGATGGAGAAGAAAAAAACAATGAGCACTTCTTGGGAATATTTTTGGCCTTTATGAAACAACTGCATCACTAATTATACCTCCACAAGGTGCTGTGATTTTGAATATGGTTCAGTAGGCAAATTATTATTTACAAGTTTAAAAGTCATCAATGTGGTACAGGGAAAAGAACTTTAGGTAAAATGAACTAATTTTCCTCATTGGCTTCAATGAAAAAGTTTAAAGATATCTTCCCATTCAGAAAAGAAAACATTCCAAAGACTGAAATACAATTTTAAAGAAGATGAGATTAAGATAGTAGTCTTAAATCCATGACATAACTAGTAATGTCATATTAGAATGTTGTTTCAACATGTTCAAAAGTAAGCAGGATTCCCACCCCCCCAACTTTGTAAGTTACTCTCACTTCCGCCTTTCTTCAGATCAGAAGAAGCTCTCCCATATACCTGTAGCTTAGAAATACTTTAAATCACAGCTTTGGGTTTTGTAAAAAGAATAAGTAGTCCAGTTACATTTATATTTACTTTTAAGTACTCCCCTTCACTGCACTCATTTAAAATGATGAGAACCCATACTAAGTGATAAAGTGTTGATAAAGATTGGACAAATGACTTAATCTCTCTGTCCCTGAGTTTCTTTATCTCTAGAATGAGGATAGCATTGTTATGAGAATTAAATAAATCATGTAAAGTACTTAGCACATAGCAAGTGTTCAATAAATGTTAGCTCTTATTATTATTATACAATAAAACGGTTACTCACTCTTTTGTTGAGACAAATAACAGGCCACAGGCTGCAACCCAGTGTGCAACAGCAGCAGAGACAACCACACAGCAGCCATTTCACATTGACTGGGAGAGCTTTTTTCAAACATGCATTTACACGGCCAATGCTGGTCTTAAATTCTTCTGGGGCCACCTACAACAAGGGCACAATCTTTAACAGTTTGTGGGCAACTTTTCACTATTTATCTCTAAATCTAAAGAAAATGTTTCTTATTACAAATATTTTAAGGAATTACATGTCTAACTATATTTTCTCCCTATCTTCCCCTATAAATAGTATTACTACTTGTGGATGATATTAGAAAGCAAAACAATATAATTTTGTGTTTATATAACTTATTCTGACGTTTGAAAACAATCTTCTGAAATTACCAACAATAAAATGACAACAATAAAATTGGTGCTAAAGAATACCCATCAGCAGTTTTCTTACCAAATATTCTCATTATTAAGGCAACATTATTTATAGTCTCCAGCCACTCTAAAAGTTGAGTAAGACTAGAAGCATAGTATAACAATAAAAACCTAAATACTACCAGAGGAATCTGAATTAAAATTAGACCTTGGCAATATTCCTGGATTACTTTTAGAAAGGCAACTCTCAAACCTTTTCTCCCTGGCAAAGTTGCAACATAACAGTTTTAATACTTGCCATTGTTTGTTGGGAAAAGCTAACAAAGGACAGTGAGGAGTGATTACATTCAAAAAATGGTGTTAATATTCAGCATAAAATGGGATCATAACTGCCATAAATTTTGAAAGTGAAAGGTCCTTAAATATACAAATTTAATATTTTAATTACTACCTCCACTCCTGGAAGTGGCTGCTTGTGCCTTGCTGTAAACAATGACAAAGTCAGTTCAAAGGCAAGAGCATGACAGGCATAATTAGATTTATATGGAAAATTCTGCTTGAAGGTTATACAATTCAAAGGTATACTAAAAATAGTTTGCTTTCAAGGAAATCACATTTCTGGATCACAAAACTGATTCCCTTTCATTTAGAAAGCTGTCAGACTATAAAATCTATGGGAAAAAAATTTCAGCATCTGGCTGTGCAAGCAAAAATTATGAAATTGTTAGAAAAAAGAAGCTGCTATAAAATAAAAAAACCCATTAACAAGTTTGGCATCAAAAATATAGAGCTTTACAACTCTAAGTAAAAACTGTACTAGAGGACTCAATTTACTACATTTTCGTGTCTTTTAATAGACAACTCTTAGAATCAACACTACAAAACATATACCTATTAGCAGATGTTAGAAAGATACATGACCACAGAATTCAGCACCATCATGATTAAAACATTAAGTATTATATTAGCTTTATTAGAATAGTTCATGCCACTCAATAAGGTTAATTGCTTAACCCATAAGCTTGATTTTCTTCCTAATATGTTAACCAACAACAGTTGTGAAACTGTCAGGCTCAAAACTGTTATTTACACAGAGAAAGTTAACTAATTTCATTCTCCATCTAGGTTGTCAGCAATATGACCTAAAGACAATCACTAAGTAAAAAGATTTCCAATTAAGGGCCGGCCCGTGGCTTAGCGGTTAAGTGCACGCACTCCGCTGCAGGCGGCCCGGGTTCGATCCCGGGCATGCACCGATGCACCGCTTGTCGGGCCATGCTGGGGCGGCGTCCCATATAAAGTGGAGGAAGATGGGCACAGATGTTAGCCCAGGGCCAGTCTTCCTCAGCAAAAAGAGGAGGATTGGCATGGATGTTAGCTCAGGGCTGATCTTCCTCACAAAAAAAAAAAAAAAATATTTCCAATTAAGTGAACACATTTCTGGGGTAAATATGAAAATAAATTCAGATAACCATGCTTTATAACTGAAAATAGAAAACACTAACAGGCTAATAAGCACATTAGACAATAAATCAAGATCTGGATTCTAGTTACTTATTAGCTATTGAAAAGTCCTAGGCAAATTCACTTAATTTTTCTGACTTGCAGTTTTCCATCTATAAAATGAGAAAAATAATCTTTGTTTTATATACCTCACAGGGAATAGGAAGTATACTTCAGACAGAACCTCCTGACTGGAATGCTTTAAAAAAGGAAGTCAGTGAATCATATCTCTGACAAGATTTGGAGAAAGAAAAGCAAAGCTCTCTTTTGCATGTAGTCTCACCTGAAGGCAAGGGGTTTGATCAGGCTAATTATTAATACTCCACAGCTTTGCTACACATGCTGTTATAAACAAAAGGATAATCTGCTACATTTTGAATGCAAAGTCAATGCTCTTCAGTTCTCCAATTCTTTAGAGAAAAAAACATGTTCTTTTAAAAAATAAGGTACCAAGTTGCTATACTAAGATTTACCTCTCAGTGATATTCAACTTCTTTTTTCCTAGTGAATCACTGAGCAACCAAACAGAAGTTAAAATAGTGAAAATATATTTAGCTCTAATCTGTAATACAACATTACTATCAATTCTTTTAAAATTATGTATCCAGAAACACTAACACAGTTTTAAATATGGAAAATTTTGATAAAAACTCATATAAATCATAAACTTATTAAATATGTCCATTTACAAATTTAAGTGCTGGTAATTAGAATTTAAATTTTTATTTAAAAAGTAAAATTTTTATTTAAAGGTGTGTAAGCACAGATGAAAACAGAATAAAAGTAAAGAGTGAGGCTAAAGCCAGAAATGAAATCAGTCCAAAAAGTAAAAGCTGCTTTTTGTTTAAAACATTGTGAATAAAATAAATTATATGCCAAGGTATATAAAATTTGTCTTTCATTACATGTTTCTGAAAATGAATTAAAAACATTTCTAAAATGTGGCAATTTTCTTTCTTCCCTGCCAATAACTTTCCACTTTTAACACATAAGTCTCAATTTGTACTCTCTTTACCATGGGTAAATTAAAAACTAAAATATTCAAGTTACTAAAAAATGAGAATTCAAATTTTTGAAGTCATAAGATAAATATATTGAAAAGAAAACTTTCACTAGAATTTCAAAACAATAAACTAAAATCTACAGTTTGACTTTAAAAGGAGGCCAGGATTGTCTTTGAAAAAAAATCTGTATTTGAATAACAGTAAAAGTCATAAAGCAGAGATAAAGGCATAGGAAATGAGAATTGGTTAACTCCTGATTTTAAACAATGTGAAAGAAATGTTTAGTTAACTGTGTGGAATCAGAGTTAATAACATTTCACTCATTTACTTCCATATAATTGAGTATCTCTAGTAATGAAGGTTAGATGGAAGCTCTTTCCTTTCTAGCTGAATGGTAGGTTGTAAAGAAACATTTAATTCCTTTTGATTTTCTTGGAAAGAAGAAAACCACATCATAAAGGTGGGAGAAAGGGTCATAATATTTTATAACAGGATGCAAGAGACTGCAAACAGAAGAAAATCTAAGCAAAACCCAGCAGGACTGATTTGCTTCCTTCAATTTTGGGGAACACAACCCTATCAATCACTTGTCATACTGGATTCACGATAGTAAAGGCCGATTTTATGACCTACGGTTCCTAACATTGCACACTAATCTCCCCATAACACCATTTAATTGTTTCAAGCTGAGGGCTGGAAGCTTTTATTTCTTTTCTAAAGTTCTTTGGTTCTTTCATTTTCTGGTCACCAGAATCTGTGTGTATACACCTGCGTAATATGTCTCATCATGACAGAGGACTTATCTTTAGTGAAATGGGGAAACAATCTTTTCTGCACTTAATATAAAAGATAAATTTTTTATTTGTATTAAAAACATTAGGACATAAGAAGCACAAAATTAGTATTGAGCCACAGAGCTTGTCAAAATGGCTTTTTAGGTTTCCAGAATTCATTCTTCTGTGTAATTTTGCTTAGTTTAGGCATAAAAGCTATTTAGAATCTCATTCATGCTGACTGATTTTGTAAAAGGTAGATTTATTTTTCTATTTTAGCTACTGCATTTATTCATTTTTAAGTATTTTTATACAAAGGTTGCTAAGTCTGGAATTCAGATCTTTTTTTTAGATTTTTTTCTCAGTTCATGTAAATTCTTTTTGCCTCTTTCCCCCAGTTATCAGAGAAGCATTTTGATAATCCAAAATATCCTATACAAATGAAACAGTGCTTACAGGAGAAAAATTATCTCATTAAAGAGAAAATAAATAAAGCTAATGTTACCACTATGTGACTTTTAAAAATCAGACTTTCAGAATTTCTTTTAGTTTTTTTTCCATCACCAAACACTAAATTAAGAAAAACATCACAGTATCATTTATGCCTTATCCGACATATGAGAAATATTGTGCACTTTAAATAATGCACACTAGAATAAATATCCAATCATTACGATATGTGCTACAAAAACAGACACCTGAAAAGTATGTATAGAACAGCTCATATCCAGATCATTTACATTGTGTGAATGCATACCAAAAGCAGCTTAACATTCTTATTCCTCTAGTTTAAAAAAACTACTTTCTTTCTTTTGGGCTGGTGGAGTTTTTAGTTTTAGAAGACTTGGAAAAAATTAAGAAATGTGAAGAAATATTCTGCAGATTCCTCGAGCACATAAACTGGTCAGTTTCAAAGATGGATAATTCTTATGCCTGGGAACTCTATATCTGAAATATTTTTTTGATTATTCACTTTCTAGAATCTCTTGGACTTGCAATTCAAACTTTTTTTAACTAAACCAATAATAAAGCTGGAGGTAACTGCCCAGATAACACATGCAGCAGCATCAAAGGAAACATAAAAACAAGTTTTCCATTGGAGATGTTTCAATTCACATACTCTTTAATTTTAATATTGAATTTGTCATATTTCCACAAATACATTATTATTCAAGAGATTTTTCCATAGCTATTTTTTTTCATTTGGAGAAAACATTTATGATTAATTCATATAAAACAAATCTAAGTCTGAACTGCTGTTTCAATTAGTAAATTAAAATGATCAGGATAGGAAGGTAGAACATACTAGAGAGTGAGGCCAAAATCTCACACCAAAGGGCTCTTTGTATCCTAAAAAGTTAAATGGCCATATATTTTCTAATGTTAACTTATCCAGGGACTATCTCCACCTGCTTATTATTATATGGAATGATTTGACATTATACCTCATGAAAGAGAGAAAAGGTCAACAGTCAAGAAGACAAATTATTGGTGGGACTAGAGAATAAACCATTATTCAGATGAAGAATGTAAAAGTAGCAAAAGCAATTAAAAATTGAAAACTGGTTAGTAGAGAAAACCGGAAAAACAATCAGGGTGAAACTGGGATACACTGATGAAGAATGGTCAACAGCAACCACAAAGTTACATTGGGAAGCTGATAAGTACCTGACAATATACTGGGAGTTTTATATATGCTCTCTCATTTAATCCTTATAACAAGAAATGAGGTACTACCATCATCATCTCTATTTTTCACATGAGAACTAAGGCTCAGAGAAGTGGATTGCCCCAAGCCATCAAGCCAGTAAGTGACAGATCTTGTATTCCAACCCAGATCTGACTTCAAAACTTGTTTAGCTACTCTATACCACCTCCAGCTAGCCCACATTTTTCAGGGGGAAAATGAAGCAAAGAAAGTACAAAATACCCTTTCAGAATTAAATTAAATAGAATTTCTTATGATCTCAGCGATGATCCTTGAAAAAAGAAATAGGTCTGTTGTCTTTTTCTCCTTTCCCCCCCACAATGAGACTGAGGAGAAGATTGGGATTAGGCCAAAACTGAGGAGAGTAAGCAGATGGAAAATGTATCATGACAAAAAGGAGCCAATATTAGTAGAAGTATTTTATCCCATTCTCAAAGAGTTTAGAATGAGAGGAAAAATAATCAAAACAATACTTAAAGATATTCAGGAAATGGTCTTATCCTTACCCTTGCCTCCATCTATCTCATTCCCCTTCTCTCATCAAGGTAATCACTTCCATTAGTTTCATTTGCATCCTTCTAGAATTTCTTTATACAATTATTAATGTGCTTATTTCTCCCCTTTATTACACCTACTATACACACTGATTTGCACCTTGCTTTTCTCATTAACATTATGAGAAAAATTAACACTAAAATAGCATAAAAACCCCTTACAGAATGGAATGATTTTAAAATATGACCAAAATCTATACTGACAAACAGCATTATTCTAGTACTAAAATTAAAGAGAATGGTACTAAATTACAGGCTTCAAAATACAAAAAGTTAAGTTCTTTTAATCCCAAATTATCATTTCAGCTACCAAGCATTCAGCTATTAACCATTTGGAAATTATTGAGTATTTTATAATATAATAGCTTTTCTCTTTCTTCTACATTTCCTCAAGTAACAAACATGTGTAAATAACTTTGTGCCTTAGTCAGAACCTTTTCCTTTGGGTCTAGAAGTTAGCATTACTGTTGTAAGAGGATTTTCCAAATATAGTTTTGAATCCTAGGAACTCTTTGAATATTGAGCCCTAATGCTAGAAGATACTACTGAACGTAGAGGAACCAGGGAACAGAAAGGCAATAACAATTTATTGAAGTGAGTCCAATTTTAGAAACTCTATCTAAAAGGCAGAAAAACGTCTAACCAAAAATTTGATTCTTTTGATGTATAACAAACCATATCACAGGGCACTTTAAAAATAATAGAGTGACACAAAGTTAAACAATGATAACTTTGTTAACTCTAAAAACATTAGAAATTACTGACCTAAATGAACACAATTATAGCTACCAGTGCTGAGAAAAAAGGCAAAACTGGAAAAACTGAACAGATAAGTAAATAATGGCTGGCATTAATGGACAATGAACAAAATAACTGGTCATAGGCTAGTAGTCATGGAGACAGCTTTTAGTCACTAACAACACAGCCTCCAAGAACCCTGGCCTCTTGTTATTAGACTTCATTACCGGTGAGTCAAAGCATTCATCATAACACTGAATAAGCCATAAAACAAAGCTTTTAGAATTGAAAAGTTCAAAGCAAACTCTCACTTACCTTCCCTGTTAGAACTGAAGGAAATTCAGTATCAAACTTGTTGCTCAAGCCAAACCTTAAAAACAAAGACAGAACAAAATATATTCTACCCAGCATATTTAACCCTTTGCCTTTCTTCAAAAAAAGTTACAAAGCCATGCATTTTTCTTTTGATGTTGTGATTTAAAAATATATCGTAAAAATAATTTTATGATATTTATAGAAAATAAATCTTTGACTATTAATGCAAATTAATAGTTAGTAAAAGAAACTTAAGGAGCAAATGTTAAAGTAGGATTCTAACTAGACCCACGATATGCGATTAAAAACTAATAAATTAGCGAAACACTGACATAGAGCTGGCAATATCATACTTTTTGGCTGAAACATTTCTGGCAAAACCCATTTTAGTTGATAACTGTTGGAACTGGCTGATGGGTAGTATGTGGGAGTGGATTGTACTGTTCTTTCTACTTTTATATATATATGAAAAGTTTTCTAATAAAAACTAATATAACCTTTGGAACTATAGAGTCTGACACCTACGATCAGTTACTATTCAGATACTCAAAGGTTGATCCTTATGAATGGCTTTTGAGAAAAAGATCAATTTTGAGAAAACAGATCCCAGCCTTGAAATCTCTAACTCTCTTCAAGTATGCCCACTAAAATCTGTACTAAGAAGTCAAAATGAATTTTATAAACCTTTGTTCACCTACTTGTTGATTTCAGTAGGGATAACAAAGGTCGCTTCCTGCATGTTAGATAATATACCATGGTGACTACAATTTTATGTTAGTGGATGATGGGCTGCAAGCAAAAAGGAAAGGACGCTCACATTTATTGAGAATTCCTTGTGAGGAATGCAACAAAAGTAACAGTTACCAGTAACTATCTACTTACCATGGGCTAGATACTGTGCTAGATAAACACATTACTTCTAAACTTTACAACCCTGCAAGAGAGGTATTGTCATCTCCGTTTTATAGCCAAGGAAGCTGACATTCAGAGAAAAATTTTTTTCAAATGTAAGTAATTAAATGACTTGCCCAAAGTTATATATCTAGTAAGGGGGGGAACCAAAATTCAAATGCTGATCCTTAAGTTCTTTCTGTCCTACATTAAGCTCCTTGAGAACAGAAACTACAGCTTATTTATTTTGCTAGTAGGTGTTTAATAAAAGTTTGTTTAATAATAAGCTACTATACTGTTTGATTCAACTGATTTATGGCACTTTGGCTTTGGGTCACTTTAAAGACATGTTAAGAATCCAATGTCCTACTAAACTCTGTGTGAGAATATTATATTCTCCTTACATCATTTATACTAGCAGCTCTTTTTCAAGGATACAAGTCAGTCTTAAACACAAAGACTCTCTATACTCAGCAGCTAGTAGCAAGGTACATATCCATGCATAAATATCCCATACCTTGTATGTTTAAAATGTATTTTTAAAAAACAACTTCTATATTTTAAAATAGTTGAGAAAATTAATTAGCTATTGTAAAAAGACCTCAGCTTCATTAAAAAAATACTTCATTACTTCTCCATGTGTCAGTACAACATGTAATGAGAACATAATATTCTCATAATAACATTCCCTTTACTTTTTATTTTTATTTTTTTTTGTGAGGAAGATCAGTCCTGTGCTAACATCTGCCAATCCTCCTCTTTTTTTGCTGAGGAAGACTGGCCCTGGGCTAACATCCGTGCCCACCTTCCTCCACTTTATATGGAACGCCGCCACGGTGGAGCATGCGCACTTAACTGCTTATGCCACCGGGCCAGCCCCGTAACTTTCCCTTTAAATCTATACACAGACACAGGAGTATAGCCAAACTTAAAAACAAGATGGTATACCCAGTACATGAATTTTTATGTTAACTTTCATGTGATGTTTGAGAAATTGACACTCTAGTATTAAATACGTATTTGCAATTACATATTAACTCAGAAATCAATAACACAACAGATATTTAATAGAGCAAGAAATATATTTCATTTGAATCATATTTAGCTAAATAGTGACTTTACCACTAGTCAAAAAGAAATAATTTAATTCATTATTCCACAAAGAGTAAATTCTTATTGTGTGACAAAGAAACAGATACAGGTTTCAGTTTTACAAAGTAGACATGATATATTTTAAAGTAGAGCTCTATTTCCATATCTTGTCTAAATGCCTTTTAGATGTAATATCAATAACGTTCCTACCTCCATCAGACATTGCTGCACTAGAGCTTTTCCCAGCTGCCATTATTTTACTAGACATCAAATATATAGAGGATATAGACAGATGTATCCCCCCAAATGTATGGAATATTTCTATTATTTTAAAAATTCTTAGCTTTGCTATTCTCTCTTTGCATTTATCACCAGACAAATGAACTTTCCTTTCCACTGTTTTCATTTCCCTAATATCCATTCCTTTCTTAACCTTTTGAAATTTGACTTTTGATGCTGTTACTTTACTGCAAATAATCTCATATTCAGTAAATTTATTCAGAAAGACAAGTTTATCTTGTCTTATTTATTGCCAAATTCAGTGTCCTCTTTTCAGAACCTTTTCCCTTGACTTAGCAGCTCGTGATGCTGTTGATTACTCCCTTACAAATACTCTCCCATTTTTTCACTTTCCTCTAACACTCTTTCCTTTTTCCAAAATTTAGCTTTTAGTCATCCGCTTCTCTTTCTAAGGGAACTATGACAGTTCATCTATATTTAATAGCTTTCACAATCACTTCTATGCTGATGACCATCAAATATATATCTCTAGTTCTGTATTTTCCAACATACTCTAGTCCCTCATCTCTAATTGCATACTGAAAATTTCTATTCGGATATCTTGCTACAAAATAATACCATCTCAAGGAAAACATGTCTAAAATTAAATGTTTCTTTTATTGGAAACTGGCTCCCCCTTTCAAATTCCTCATCTCTATCAATGGCACATTGACTCTCTTTAACCTAGACCTCGGTATCGTTTTTGTACCTTCTCTCTCCTATTTTTTGCACCTTGCTTATATTCAGGTGGTCCCAAGTCCTGTTATTTGTTCCTTTGAAACCATCCTTATAATGATAATTCCTTCTTTTCCACTGCCACTGTCATGTTGGCTCTTGGCTTTGCTCATATGGTTCCTCGTGCTTCCTCTCCCTAGTTTAAACCCTATGCAGCCTGCAAGGCTCAAGTCAAGTTCCAACCCCTGCTGTAATGCCTTGAATGCTCAAGCCTTCATGGATTCCCCCTTTCTTTGAACACTCACAGCCACTTCTAATCTGTAATATACCTTTACCAATTAATAAAATATTTTCTTTTCTTCTTTGCTGCTTCTCATTAGTATCTTAAAGGCAATTTTCAATTTGTTATAATTTGTTAGCTTTGTAAAGCAAGGCCTGTCCTTTGTTTTTTCTTTATTCGTCTTAGTGTTTAGTCCAATGCTCAAGTTCTCAAGAAATACTTGCTATATTCACACTACTAGTTCTCTTCTCTAATATAAAAAGATCTTTTTATTTTTTGTGAGGAAGATTGGCCCTGAGCTAACATCCGCCAATCCTCCTCTTTTTGCTGAGGAAGACTGGCCCTGAGCTAACATCCACGCCCATCTTCCTCCACTTTATATGGGACGCCGCCACAGCACGGCTTGCCAAGAAGTGCGTCAGTGCGCGCCGGGATCCGAACTGGCGAAACCCCGGCTGCCGCAGCGGAGCGCGCGCACTTAACCGCTTGCACCACCAGGCCGGCCCTGGGATTGTCTTTTCTAAAGCATAAAAAGTATATAAGAAATGTTAAAGAGTGCCATTTTACTTCTTAAAATACTCCTTTATGGTCTACATATATCAACTTCAAAGGTATAAAGACATGCAAACTAGGCCTGATATGCTCTTATAATTTTGGCTAAAAGTCAGTAGCAACCCTGTTCTTGCCTACCAGGGATTTCTTTCCTTAACTTTCTCCATTAGAGACTCAGCACTTAAAAAGAAGACTTATGGGAGAGACGTCAAGATGGCAGCATAGGCAGACTCTGAACTCACCTCCTCCCACAGACACAGCCAACTTACAACTACTCATGGAAAAATTACCCCTGAGAGAGAACTGAAAATGGGATAAGAGGAACTCCTGCAACAAACGACAATCCTAATTGCGGTGGAAGAGGCAGAAATTACCTCCTGGAGAGGAAAAATGCCACCTTCACAAGCCGCAGCACTTCACGACCACCTGGGAGCAGCTCAAAGGTACACAGCCCTCCGTGGAGGAGTGGTGGCCCTGAGGCGGGGAGTGCTCCCACTGTAGGCATTTTTTGGTCCCAGCACAAATGAGACGAGTGGCATAATATCTGACTTTGCTTGGTACTAACATTGGGTAGTACTCCCAGAGAAGCTGGTTCACAAAGAAATTAAAACCGGCTATTAAAGGGCCCAGACACAAATTGACCCATTTCAGAAAGCAACCTAAAATCACCGGAAAGAAAGGTGCACAGTACTTTGGTGAAAAGAGACTCACCTGATAGGCTCTGAGTGCATCTCGGTGAGAGGTAAGAACTCTCCAGGGACGGGGACATTGGCGGCGGCCATAGTTGTGGCCAGGTGTGGGCATGCTGACAGACATTGGCAGACACCACTGGAGATCTCCCTGGAGCCTGCTAGCCAAGGGTCTGCCCCACTGACTAGAGCACTGATTTAATCCAGTTCAGCCAGGGCAGGCAGCCCACTCTAGGGACTGGCCCCACCCAACAAGTCCTCAGGCAACTTGTGGGCCTTCCTGGATTATCCACAGCCTGGCGAGGGGGTCCACCTCTGTGGGGAAGAGCATGTGCAAGGAGCAGGTGGAGAGTGTGGGGCAGTGGTGGAGTGTGTGGGGCTCCCGCCTTGGAGAGACTGGGTCCACTTCAGGAGGTCAGGGCGCACACACAGGGCAGGACTGTGTTGACTGTGTGTGTGGACCTGTGGGTGGCTTGGCTTGTCAGCTGCAGAAAACTTGTGCTGCTCAAAGACCACATAGAGGGTTTGCACCACCTTCAAAAGCCTGAAATAATTGGGTGCTCTCATGGCTGAGGCCAGCCCCACCCAGCTGCAATCCTCAGAGAGCTGACAAGAGACATAAAGGCTAGAGGCTTATAGTAACTGTAAGCTCCTGAGCCTAACAACTTGCCATGCTGGGGGCCTACACATTTAAAAGACATACTGTAACACAAATGTGCTATTAGACCTTGCAGCCAACTGTGCTGGGGCTCCCCACATCCGATAAAGAGACTGAAGGGCCCACAACAATTACAAGCACCTGAGCATTACAACAACTGGCCAGGGGCATAGCTCAGACTCCCTGGGCACCTATAGGGACAGCAACCACGCCAAAACAGAAGGACACACGTAGCCCTCATAGTGGTCACTCCTGGAACATTCAGAACTGAGGGAAGCACACTGTGGGACTCATAAGGCATTACTTATATAAGGTCACCTCTCCAAGAGCAGGAGACATAGCTGACGTACCTAATACATAGACACAAGCACAGGGAAAGAGGCAAAGTGAGGAGTCAAAGGAATACATTCCAAATAAGGGAACAGGACAAAACTCCTGAAAAGGAACTAAGTAAAACAGAAATGAGCAACCTACCCGACAGAGAGTTCAAACTAAGAGTGTTAAGGATGCTCACTGATCTGGGGAGAAGAACAGATGAACTCAGTGAGAACGTCAACAAAGAAATGGAAGATATAAAAAAGAACCAATCAGAAATGAAGAATAAAATACTGGAAATGAAAAATTCACTAGAGGGACTCAAAAGCAGAGGAGAGGATACAGGAAAACGGATCTGCAAGCTGGATGAAAGACTAGAAGAAATCACCCAAGCTGAAGAGGTAAAAGAAAAAAGAATTAAAAAGAGTGAGGACAGTCTAAGGGATATCTGGGACAACATCAAGCACACTAACATCCATGTTATAGGTGTCCCAGAAGGAGAAGAGTGAGACAAAGGGGCAGAGAATCTAGTTGAAGAAATAATAGATGAAAACCTCCCTAACCTAAGGAAGGAAATAGACATCCAGGTACAGGAAGCACAGAGAGCACCAAACAAGATAAACCCAAAGAGGGTCACAACAAGACACATCACAATTGAAATGTCCAGAATTAAAGATAAAGAGAGAATCCTAAAAGCTGTAACAGAAAGACAAGTTACTTAGAAAGGAAACCCCATAAGGCTATCAGCTGACTTCTCAGCAGAAACCTTACAGGCTAGAAGAGAGTGGCATGATATATTTAAACTGCTAAAAGGAAAAAACTTACAGCCAAGAATACTCTACTTGGCAAGGTTATCATTCAAAATGGAAGGAGATAAAAAGTTTCCCAGACAAGCACAAATCAAAGGAGTTTGTCACCAAGAAACCAGTAGTACAAGAAATGCTAAGGGACTTATTTAAGGGGAAAAGAGAAGACCACAAATAGGAAAAATTATCTATTTCCATGATAAGAGGGTAATGGATACAAATACACAAAAAAGAGGTTAGATATGATATCAAAAACATAAAAGTGGGAGAAGAGGAGTTAAAAAGTAGAGCTTCCAAACAGAGGTCAAACTAAAGAGACCATCAACTTAATATAGTTTCCTATATACGTAGGTTACTGTATATCGAACCCATGGTAATCACAAACCAGAAACCTATAATAAATACACAAAAAACTAAGACAAAGGAACCCAAACAAAATACTAAAGAAAGCCATCAAACGACACGGGATACAGCAAGAGAAGAAGAAAGGAACAGAGAAGTACTACTAAAACACTGAGAAAAAAAAAAGTTAAAAAATGGCAGTAAGTACATACTTATCAATAGCTACTTTAAACATCAATGGACTAAATGCTCCAATAAAAAGGCATAGGGTGGCTGACTGGATAAAAAAACAAGACTCATATACATGCTGCATACCAGAGACACACTTCAGAACTAACGACACTCATAAACTGAAAGTGAAGGGATGGAAAAAGATACTCCACGCAAACGGCAATGAAAAGAAAGCTAGGGTAGCAATACTCTTATCAGACAAAATTGATTTAAAACAAAAACTGTAAAAAGAGACAAAGAAGGGCAACATGTAATGATCAAGGGAACAATCCAACAAGCAGATATAACACTTGTAAATGTCTATGCACCCAACGTAGGAGCACCTAAATATACAAGCAATTATTAACACACATAAAAAGAGAAATAGACAGTAACGCAATAATAGTAGGGGACTTTAACACTCCACTTACACCAACGGATAGATCATCCAAACAGAAGATAAATAAGAACACATTGGTCTTAAATGACACACTAGACCAGATGGACCTAGTAGATATATACAGAACATTCCATCCCAAAACCAAGGAATACACGTTATTTTCAAATGCACATGGAATATTCTCCAGAACTGATCACATATTAGGCCACAAAACAAGTCTCCATAAATTTAAGAAGATTGAAATAGTACCAAGCAACTTTTCTGACAACAATGGCATTAAACTAGAAATCAAGTATAGGAAGAAAATCAGAAAAGCCACAAATGTGTGGAGATTAAACAAAATGCTACTGAACAATGATTGGGTCAGCAAAGAAATCAAAGGAGAAATCAAAAAATACCTGGAGACCAATGAAAACGAAAAAGGTTATGCCAGAATTTATGGGAAACAGCAAAAGCAATTCTACGAGGGAAGTTTAGAGCATTACAGGTCAATCTCAACAAAACGGAAAAATATCAAATAAACAATCTAACAATGCACCTAAAGGAACTGGAAAAAGAAGAACAAACAAAGCCAAAAATCAGTAGAAGAAGGGAAATAATAAAAAGCAGAGCAGAAATAAATGAAATAGAGACTAAAAAACAATTGAAAAAATTAATAAAACCAACAGCTGGTTCTTTGAAAAGATAAACAAAATTGACAAACCTTTAGCTAGACTCACCAAGAAAAAAAGAGAGAAGGCTCAAATAAGTAAAATCAGAAATGAAAGTGGATAAATTACAATGGACACCTCAGAAATACAAAAGATTATAAGATAACACTATGAAAAGCTATACACCAACAAATTCGACAATCTGGAAGAAATGGATAAATTCTTAGAACCATACAACCTTCCAAAACTGGAACAAGAAGAAGTACAGACTTTGAATAGACAAATCACCAGTAAGGAGAACGAAATAGTAATTAAAAACCTCCCCAAAAATAAAACTCCAGGACCAAATGGCTTCTCTGGTGAATTCTACCAAACATTCAAAGAAGACTTATTGCCTATCCTTCTCAAACTCTTCCAAACAATTGAGGAGGAGGGGGAAGCTCCCTAACTCATTCTACGAAGCCGACATTACCCTGATACCAAAACAAGACTAGGAAAACACAAAAAAAGAAAATTACAGGCCAATATCACTGATGAACATCAATGTAAAAATCCTCAACAAAATTCTAGCAAATCGCATATAACAATACATTAAACAGATAATACACAATGATCAGTTCGGATTTATTCCAGGGATGCTTGGATGGTTCAACAGTCGCAAATCAATCAACGTGATACACCACATTGATAAAACGAAGAATAAAAATCACATGATCCTCTCAATAGATGCTGAGAAAGCATTTGACAAGATACAGCATCCATTTATGAGAAAAACTCTGAATAAAATGGGTATAGAAGGAAAGTACCTCAACATAATAAAGGCCATATATGACAAACCCACAGCTAATATCATCCTCAATGGTGAAAAACTGAAAGCTATCCCTCTAATAATAACACCAGACAAGGATGCCCACTCTCACCACTCCTATTTAACATAGTACTGGAATTCCTAGCCAGAGCAATCAGGCAAGAGAAAGAAATAAAAGGGGTCCAAATTGGAAAGGAAGAAGTGAAACTGTCACTATTTGCAGATGACATGATTTTCTATATAGAAAACCCTAAAGAATCCACCAGAAACCTTTTAGAAGTAATAAACGAATATGGTAAAGTTGCAGGATACAGAATCAACATACAAAAATAAGTTGCATTTCTACACACTAACAACGAAGTAGCAGAAAGAGAAATTAAGAATACAATGCCATTTACAATTGCAACAAAAAGAATAAAATACCTAGGAATAAACTTAACCAAAGAGGTGAAAGATCTGTACACCGAAAAGTACAAAACATTGCTGAAAGAAATTTAAGACACAAAGAAATGGAAAGATATTCTGTGCTCTTGGATTGGAAGAATTAACACAGTTAAGATGTCCATACTTCTTAAAGCAATCTATAGATTTGATGCAATCCCTATCAAAGATCCAACAACATTTTTCATAGAAACAGAACAAAGAATCCTACAATTTATAAGGAACAACAAAAGACACCGAATAGCTAAAGGAATCCTGAGAAAAAGGAACATAGCTGGAGGTATCACACTCCCTGATTTCAAAATATACTACAAAGCTATAGTAACTGTAGTAATATACTACAAAACAGTATGGTACTGGCAGAAAAACACACACACAGATCAATGGAATAGAATCGAAAGCACAGAAACAAACCCACACATCTACGGATAGCTAATCTTCAACAAAGGAGCCAAGAGCATACAATGGAGAAAGGAAAGTCTCTTCAAGAAATGGTGTTGGGAAAACTGGACAGCCACATGCAAAAAAATGAAAGTAGACCATTACCTTACACCATACACAAAAATTAACTCAAAATGGATTAAAGACTTGAATGTAAGACCTGAAACTATGAAACTTCTAGAAGAAAACATAGGCAGTACGTTCTTCCACATCCTTCTTAGCAACATATTTTCAATTTCTGACTGGGCAAGAGAGACAACAGAAAAAATAAACCAATGGGACTACATCAAACTAAAAACCTTCTGCACAGCAAAGGAAACCATCAACAAAACAAAAAGACAACCTAACAATTGGGAGAAGATATTTGCAAACCATACATCTGATAAGGGGTTAATCTCCAAAATATATAAAGAACTCATGCATCTCAACAACAAAAAACGAACAACCCAATCAAAAAATGGACAAAAGACCTGAACAGACATTTCTCCAAAGAAGATATACAGATGGCCAACAGGCACATGAAAAGACACTCAACATCATTAACTATCAGGGAAATGCAAATCAAAACTACAATGAGATATCACCTCATGCCCATCAGAATGGCTATAATCAACAAGACAGGAAACAAGTGTTGGAGAGGATGTGGAGAGAAGGGAACTCTCATACACTGCTGGTGGGAGTGCAAACTGGTGCAGCCACTATGGAAAACAGTATGGAGATTCCTCAAAAACTTAAGGATAGAACTATCATATGATCCAGCTATTCCACTGCTGGGTATTTATCCAAAGAACTTGAAAACACCAATGTGTAAAGATACATGCACCCCTGTGTTCATTGCAGCATTATTCACAATAGCCAAGACTTGGAAGCAACCTAAGTGCCCATCAAGGGAAGAAGCTGTGGTATATATACACAATGGAATACTACTCAGCCATAAGAAACGATGAAATTCAGCTATTTGAGACAACATGGATGGCCATTGAGGGTATTATGCAAAGTGAAATAAGTCAGAGGGAGAAGGTCAAATACCGTATGATCTCACTCATTAAGTAGTAGATAACAACAACAACAACAGACAAACACATAGAGATTGGATTGGTGGCTACCAGAGGGGAAGGGGGGAGGGAGGAGGGCGAAAGGGATAATTAGGCACATGTGTGTGGTGATGGATCGTAATTATATTTGGGTGGTGAACATGAGAACATGATGTAATCCATGCAGAAATAGAGTATAATGATGTACACCTGAAAGTTATACAATGTCATAAACCAATGTTACTACAATAAACAAAAAATAAAAAAAAGAAAAATAACCTTAGGCACAACATTTTCACTTAGCGGCTACTAGGAAAATGTTGAAATGGCTGTTGCTGAATAAACACCTCAGCTCTGCTTCATAAACAAACCATTAATTTCAGAACTGTGAGTCCCAGAGGTTAGACAATCTCATCTACCCATTACTGATCAGCTACAGACATTAGCCAAGATGTGGGGTTCTTTGGCATTAGACAAACAGGCACTTAGCATTGCTTACACTGCCATTTTATTGGCTTCATTAAATATAGAGCCTATTATGTGTTTGAAGCCAATCCAGCTGGTGGTTCTTAATTATTGTATTTTATTTGTCAAGTGTCTTCAACGCCCCAAATTTTAATTTCTTGGGCAATTCTGTGGAGTAAAGAAAATTGAGGCAAAGAAGGATGTGTCCTCTTAGTTGCTCTTCCCTCTTCTCTCTCTCCCTACACCCCTCACTCTTTTTAATCCTTTTGAAAATGACTACACATCAGCCATTGAAAATCTTGCACAAATTAAAGTTCATGTCTTCAGGTTGTTTAAGAAAATGGATCACAGTGTAGTAAAATTCTGCCAGCAAGAAATATGATTTCTCTGGAAAACTATGCAGTTATAATAACACTGATTCTAAAGCGTGTGCACTTAACTCTACTTACTATACCAAGGAAAAGGAAAGTCTATGTCATACAATTCAAAGAGATTTTCAAAAAAATTATAGTTAAATCTCTTTAATCTTTCATATGGAAATGATCATGTCTTGCCACACTGTAAAATGGCAAGTTATCATAGTTGCAGTATTCTCAAAGACTAAAATCTTATAAAATATTTACCTTATACAAACACGAATTAACAATGCATCACTGTAATTCTTCAAAGATAGCTGTTTACAGAAAAGGCATTCTATTTATTCCATTATTGATTTGAGAAGTATCAATATTTGTAGTGTTCTCTAAGTTTTTGCAGAAATGCATTGTTTGGCAAATTTGGCAATCTTTTGCAACTCTATATGTAATAACTTCAGCTCTTCAAGATTAACTTTAATGAGACAATTTTATAAATCCCTGAGAATTGGTAATCTATCATCTCCACTAACTTCTACACAGATGTACTATCAAGGGTAAATATCTATATATTTTAAGTGACATAAAGAGTGTGGTAATGCCTATAAATGAGAGAAAAAAATCTCATGAGATCTAATTTTCCTTGTATTTCAACACATTGGATCCAAATATTTATCCTAAAAATATGAAGAAGAAAAATGATAGATACTAAGTTATATCACTTAGATGTAGAGTATTTCTGAAACACTTAATACTTCTCAAGAGACACTTCATTATTTCTGTTTCTATAACCTCAAATCTGTGGGAGTTAATTTAGCCATATTTTTTTAAAATTTGGAAAAAGATCCCTAAATGTCCATTTATGATCATCATCTCAGAACTGGAATTACAATTAGTGTGATTAGGTTGCTCTACTTCTTAAGTAATTATAATTAATTACATTTTAAAAGATTAATATCTTGTTAAAGTTAACTAGAAAGCAAATTATGTTAAGATGATATAAGTAGACAGGGGCATTTTGACACATAAGGGTTTGCTTAACAAAGTTTAAGAGGTTAAGGCCATGCCATACCCCCTATTACTGGGACTGATGATATTATTGCATCCATTTATATCTATGCTCAGAAACACGAGTACTCTCCACAGCATGATTCAACTAACTAGTATTTATTGAGGTCCTATAATATAGTATGCACTATGGTGGGCATATTAAGTGTTACTAAAGCGAATTAATATGAATTCAACTCACTTTTATTGAGTGTCTACTTCAGGGAAGGTACTATGTTAGACACTGAGGATTCAGAGGGAACCAGAAATTGTTCCTGCCATTGCAGCTTACTATTTAGTGGAAACAGAGAAGACTTGCAGAAGGTGGTGACATATGGAGAGCTGGGGTGAGGGTGGTGGGTACTGGAATTCTAGATGGAGAACCCAGCTTGAGCAGAGGCAAAGAGATAAGAAACGGCATGTTATGAACAGGAAAATACAAGTAGCAAGGGTAAATGTCAGGTGATTAGGCTGATAGATAGGCAGAGTCCAGTTCTATACGCCATGTTAGGGAGCTTAGACTCTATCCTGCAGGTGAAAGGAAAACCACAGAATAGTCTTAAGCAGAAAAGTGGTGATTCAATCTAGCAGCAGGCTAGGGGATGGATGTGAAGGTGACAAGTATGAAGGATAGATAACTAGTTAGGGTGGTGAAAGGGCCCTGAATCAGGGAAGTGGTGGTAGAGAGGAAAAGAAGAAAATTTTAGGTCATATATTGTTAATACTTGCAGATTACTTAGCTGTGAGAAGTGTGAGTGGGAAAAAGGAACCAAGGATGAATAACGGGATAGGTGGAGATACATTTAACTGAGATGGAGAACACAGAAATAGGAGGGATTTTTTGAGGGGTTAGGATGGGAGTGTGAGGGTGTGGGTGAGTGGGGAACAAGTTCTGTTTTGAATATGCTGAATTTAAGATGATGGTGGGCCATCAGGTGAGGAAGCCCATAAAAGAGTCTGAGCAGAGTCTGGTATAGAGATACATATTTGGGAGACGTCAGATAATTGAAACCATGTGAGTCAAGATGAGACCATATAGGGAGCGTAGGGAATGAGAAGAATAGCGGGCTGAGAACAAAACCCTGGAGATCAGCAGTATTCAAGGGGCAAGAGACGAAGAGAAGCCCATGAATGAGACAAAGAATAGCCAGAAAAATACAAGGAGAACCAGGATAGTGAAGTAGCCAAGGAATTCCTGGGTTTGTTTGGCTAGCAAAATGTTTTTTAAAAACAGAATTTGAATACCTTTAGGCAAAACATATACCTTCCAGTTCAACTAAGGCCCCATCATTACCCAGATTGCACCACTTTCTGTGCCCTGTCTTGCCTCTGAAGGCCTGTGTGTTTGTGACCCCAGGAGTAGAAGCCTCCAAGAAAGAGGGAGTCATTATAAATAACATAAGCAGGAGAGAGAACCAGAAAGATAGGGAATGAAAGATACCCACTAAATTAGCAATAAGGGTCATGGTGATCTTATGAGGCCAGTTTGTCTGTGGTCATGGTGGCAGAATCCAGATTACAGAGGGTTGAAGTGGAAATAAATATGGTGAATGTAGCTACTTTTAATAAATTTGGAGAAGGAAGGGAGAGAGACTAGACAGTAGCTAAAGGGGAACACAGGTCTAGGAAGGCTTTTGCTTTGTTTTGTTTTTAAAGAATTAGAGAGACTCTGAATATGTTTACAGGCTGAGCCAGTATAGAGGTGAAGACAGGTAATATTAGAGGGACAGGGGCTGCCTGATGGAGCAGATCTGGGAGGAGGCTGGAGGAGAAGAGTATGGAAGGCACAAGTGGAAGGGTGAGCTTTGGACAAGTGGAGGGACTCCTTGACCTCTGAGGCTGGAGGAAGAGAGCACAGGAATTCAGACCAAATTAAGATCCAATGCAGGTTATTCAGCTGGAAAGTGACATGCTTAAATTGTGTTTTAAGAAAATTAGTTTGGGGCCAGCCCCTTGGCTTAGCGGTTAAGTGTGCGCGCTCCGATGCTGGCGGCCCGGGTTTGGATCCCGGGCATGCACCGACGCACCACTTCTCCGGCCATGCTGGGGCCATGTCCTGCATACAGCAGCTGGAAGGATGTGCGGCTATGATATACAACTATCTACTGGGGCTTTGGGGGTAAAAAAATAAATAAATAAAAATCTTAAAAAAAAAAAGAAAATTAGTTTGGTACAAACACGCTGGACGGATTGAAGAGGGGAAAGGTGGCAGACTGTGGCAATAATTCAAGCAGGAGACGATGGCAACACAAACTAGAGTGATGCCAGTAGAAATGGATAAAATGAAAAATCTAATAGGTGTTTCAAAAGGCATGATGACATAATTATGGGACAGACTGGCATAGGAAAACTCAAGGAGAAGGAAGAGTTAAAATGAGTCAAGGATTTGAAATATTACCCTGGAAGATTAGAATCGTGGCATCAGGGTCAGAAATGGGGCAATTGAATGCACAGACAATGTGGGGAAAAAAATGTTGGGTTTAAGATATACTGAGTTTGTGGGGCGGCCCCGTGGCTTAGCGGTTAAGTGCTCGCGCTTTGATACTGGTGGCCCAGGTGCAGATCCCGGGCACGCACCGACGCACCACTTCTCCTGCCATGCTGAGGCCGCGTCCCACATACAGTAACTAGAAGGATGTGCAACTATGACATACAATTATCTACCGGGGCTTTGGGGAAAAAAAGGAGGAGGATTGGCAATAGATGTTAGCTCAGAGCTGGTCTTCCTCAGCAAAAAAGAGGAAGACTAGCATGGATGTTAGCTCAGGGCTGATCTTCCTCACAAAAAAAAAAAAAAGATATACTGAGTTTGAGATGATGGTTCTCAAATTTTAAACTTTGAAAAGAAACTAAGTCCTGTATAGAATAGATGACTGCACAAAGAATGGAACAAATAAGGGGTAGGAGAGAATAAGAAATATTTCATTCAGACAGGGCAATTCTAACCCTTCCATGCCAGAAAAAAAATTAAACATTAGCTGATATTTTAGACGTCTCCGAATTAGATTAACTATTTCATAAGGATCTTACTTTACTAGATATAAGGAAGGTTATACTACCATAAGAAGACCAGTTTCTCGGATCCAGTAAAACTTTCTCCTAAACGTTTAATTTTTTTTTTTCAAATCTCAGACATTTAACATCGAATGTGTTTTCTAGGTAAGAGAATGTGTACAATACAACTAAATAATTTTCCAAACTATATACATTGATTAGTGATTCAAGTACTGGTTTGCTGCTTTTCAGGTTTTGGCTTCAATTAATACCAACAGTTACTACCAGCACCACTACTTCACACTCCTAATTCCAGAATTTCTAAGCTGGGAGGAATATTACACTTATCACAAGGCCCTTGGCATGGCAAGTGTCAGTGCTTTGCTTTTAATTGAAAATAGGTTAGTAAGTACTTCACCATGATTGTGTGAAGAGTAGAATGGAACCACAAACAAGTTTCAGGGAACTTAAATTCTATTTCCTCCCTCCTTTTCTGTTTTCTGAATTTTAGAAAATAATGAGAGGGAGGAGTGCTGGAATATAAAATTATGAACTGGAAAAAAAACCTTTTTCTGTTCAGTCATGTGAAATAATCTGCATCAAAGTAACCTTTGGTGCCAAAATAATTAGTTTGAGTAACAAACTGTCTCCCTAGTGATGAAAGGAATGGAAATAAAACAGCACAGTAAGTGCCATCTGAACATTGTAGGCTATCTGCAAAATTCTTGGACCAAGAAAAATTGTGTTAAAATTGCCTACCAAAAAGCAGGTCTAAAAATCTCCCCAAACTCTTCCACAATTTAAAAATCTTTCTTAATATATTTTATGCAGGGCCGGCCCCGTGGCTTAGAGGTTAAGCATGCGCACTCTGCTGCTGGCGGCCCGGGTTCGTATCCCGGGCGCCCACCGACGCACTGCTTCTCCGGCCACACTGAGGCCGCATCCCACACACAGCAACTAGAAGGATGTGCAGCTATGACATACAACTATCTACTGGGGCTTTTGGGGGACAAAAATAAATAAATAAAATCTTTAAAAATATATATATATATTTTATGCAAAGATCAAAAAAGTCTATCACAATAAAAATACTTGACAGGTTAAAATTAAAAGCTAACATGATGGGGGGAGGTGGTACATATTATATAATTTCAGATAATATGAACTCAATTGAAAGTCAAAGAGGCTAGGTGAGCCATTATCAAAATTAGAGGCAGCATGACTTGATAGGAAAAAAAAGTCCTATTTTGAAAATGCAGTAAAAGATAGCACAGTTAAGGGGATGAACATAATACAATGCTCAAACTTCCAAGTACTTACAGCCCAAGCACATAAAAAACGAGAAAGCACTCTTCAAAGCCCAGAGAATCATTAAAATTTTCTTTTGCTTTGCAACCACTATGCTATGAAGTCCCTCTCCCTTTTATTTTCTCAAATATGATCCAAGATTTCAATTTTTAAAACAGTCACTCTGCATAGCTTTTCAGGAAATCATCCTCAGCTCCTGGGGGACTAATTTCCATATATATTTAATGTTTGCATATTTAATATTTGGGCATACAAAATCTCCTGGAGGTATCTTAAATTATCTAAGAGCTGAAAGGCTTTAGAAACCATCTACCTCAAATCCCTCATTTTACAGATGGAGAAATCAAGGCCCAGAAATGGGAAGTAACCTGACCAAGGTCACAGGGCCAGTAAGAAGCAAAGCTGGGACTAACATCCAAGAGTCCTCACTCTCAATCCATTGCTCTTTCTATTTTTCATAGCTGCCTCTCATCCTCAACCTCTAATTGTGTGATATTTAAGAAATGTCAGAGTGAAGAGTGATTAAGACATGGAAAGGATTATTGTATTCATTCATATAAGGATTAGATAGGAAGAATGGATGGATGAACATGTGGGTGGGTGGACATTCTATGATATTATTTACAAAATATATCATACTTTTGTTTTGAAGAATCCCAAGCCTAGGTCTTGTCACATGTCACAGCAGTCACCCTGTTCCACTAGACACCAATCTTAGCAGCAAAGAATCCTCTAGTACATCCTGCAGTTTAAAGACTATTCACTTGCCAGCATACACAGAAGCAAGGAGACTCACCCCTACCCCAATCCCTCGGGCTCCCAAACCCCTAACTTCCCTGCCCTATACTCACTCTACCTGGCGTTGGTGCATCACATTTGCATTCTCCTCACTTCCTTTACACCTATTTCCCTCGGCTTGTCCCTTTATACCAGGTGTCCTTTAGTAAATGTATGCCTCAGTCAGCCCTCCCCCACTCCACAGGCCCCTCAATCACCTTCTCATTCCTCTGTCGCCAAATCTCAGCCTTCTCAAACCCCATGACTCCCTCTCGCTTACACAGTGATGTGGCCGGCACCCCGCACCAATACAGGGTCGGGGGCATATCTCCGCAGATGCTCCTCGCTCACTACCCGAGGCGGGGGGGGCGTCTCCTCCTCCTCCTCTTCTTCCTCCTCCTCCTCCTCCTCTTCTTCCTCTTGCTCCTCATCTTCCTCGTCATCGTCGGGCCCCGATACCAACGACGACGACGACGGCGACGACGACGACGTTGCCGCTTCTTCTTCCTCCTCCTCCTCCAGTTCCGAGATGGTGTCGAACTCCGCCATGTTGGGCAGCAGGATGCTCATCACGTGATCTCTCGATCGCCGCCACCCTCACGGAGAAGAGTTTGAACCTGCTGAGGTGCTGGAAGAGGAGGGGGAACAAAATGAAGAGAAAGAGGAGCGGGGTATGGACAGGATTTGAGGAGATGCGCCTGCGTGTTGAGGCAGACCGGGGAGGGGGGAGGAGGGGAAGGGGGAAGGGGGTGGGGGGTGAGGGTTCGTTGGAGGCGGGGGCACGAGGGAGAGAGGAGCAAAATCTGTGTACGCTTGCGCGGCTCCAAGGGAAGGGGGGCATTAGAGGTGAACTCCAGGGAATTATCGAGGTCCCGTCTGCGGTTGCTGATCTTAATACTGCTCTTTGGGCTTTTGCTGCTTGTATCTGGGAGACGTATCTTCTGGTTATATTTACTATTAATTCATTGTGGATATTCTTACTCTTCCCCCAAGCGCAGAGAAAGCATATTCTAGAAAAGTGAAGTTAGAACTTTGCCCCAGGTATCTCAAGGTATATACCAATCCCTTACGTTTGTTCAGCATTACAGTTTAAAAGACCTTTGCATCAGAACTTTGCCACACCCTGTGAAATATTGTTATTAGCATTTTACTGAAGAAGAAGATTTCTATTTACTATTTATAATACTCCTACTATGTAATACTTATAGAGGACTTAGTGTCAGGGACTGTGCTAAGCGCCCTATGTGCATATCTCATTTAATAATTCACAACCGTGTGAGATATGTACCATGGTAATCTTATTTTAAAGTTGGAAAACCTAGATGCACAGTGGATAAGTAACTTGCCCAAGGTCACGGAGTTACTAAATGGCAGACCTGGTTTTAAACTTGGGAGTCCCTTCTGATTCCAAAAGCCCGGTATTATTAACCAAAGGCCTATACTTCTGAAGTTGTTTGGAAAGTTGTTTGTAGAGTGTTATCTTTGGGGCTGTTTCTTAAAACTTGTTTGAATTTTGGAGTTCTTTTTTTGTAGGGGGGTGGAAGAAGTGGAGGGAGTGTTCCAACCTGAGGAAATGTTAACATCCATTTTCCAGATACTATCTAGACTCACGGACAATAGGTGTCTCAGGTAACCCTTAAACAATCCTGAGGTAAGCTTCATCTTATCTATTTTATAGATAGCAAAACTGAGTTGCAGGAAGTTTAAGTGATTTATTAAGGTCTGTGGTGACCTTTTATCCAAAACTTTCCATTTCAAATATTCTATCTTCTCCACACCCACTAAAATGTCATAGAGATCACATATTTTGAGTTTCCAATCCATGTCTCAAACTATTTCATACTTGGCAGTAGCACAAAATCCATGTCATAATTCAGGGATCATTAAGACAGTAAAGTCACACAGCTGCTAAGCAATAAAACAAATACTGTAATCCAGGTATTCTAATAACTTCACTGCTTGTTCTGCTTCACTTACAGCTGCATCCTATTTAGATGGTGAGAGTGGGGAAACAGACATAGCCACACTTTAATTTAGGATGAGCATTACATTAGCAGTATAGCAGTATAAACAAAGCATTTAGGATGTTTAAGGGAGGAAGAAATTGGTTCTATAAGAGGCACTGATAAAACCATCATCATTATCAAGGAGTGTGTGTTATTAAAATTAAGAAAAATTTGTTGTACTCAAAAACTTGATTATTTAGGAACGTTAAAAATAATTTGTAACACTATCAATAAACAACAAAATCTAGTCTTCTATACTATAGACAACTTTACTAGCTGGAAATTATAATTAAAGATGGAACCTTAAAATACTTTATAATAGCCTTCTGGCAAGACATACATGATATATTTGCTTTTACTGAGTATTAATAAATAACATGTCATATGTCATTTATGGGAGTGAAATACCTTAGCCTTAAAATCAAATCAATGTTCTGTACCAGTTCTCTTTCATAAAGCAAAAAAGCCATGGGCAATACTAAAAAATTTCCAAATATATTATCCATAAAGTTCCACTAAGTCAATGTCCAGAGGGAAGTATTTTGCTGCCTACTGCTTAAACGGTAGTTTCTCCTTTTCACCACTCAGGATTAGGCTAGAAAGGAATATTTGAAGGAGAGAAAGGGAAAGGAGTATAGGGGTGGACTTTGTGATTAAGTGTAAATGAGGTACTGGAACTGTGGTAAAAATGAAGAAATAATGGCTGTGGAAGATGGGAGGGAAGGTGAGGGAGGGGGAAATTCCACTGTCAAAATGGAAAGAGGCCTCTGAGGTTTAGTTAGATGTCAAAAGGACAGAGACTTCAGGGAAGGGCTATACTTGGAGAAACTCACAAGTATAGTCAAATCTGCTTCTCTGTTTCCCTGCATATGCAGTGTGCTGAAAAGACATATGTGATTCCAAAGGTAATTTGTTTTGCTGAACTATAGGAGAATTTGGAATTGGGCAAGCCAAGAAAAACACATTTTGTCAGTAAACGCAAGAAACAACATGATTTTTAAATGATACTTTAGCAACCATCAAGAATAGTAAAGCTAGGAGTGGATGGACAAGCAAGCAGGCCATGTAACTTTCTGTCTGATATGCTAAGCAGGACTCGAGGGTAATTCTCCTGTCTGATGGATGGAGACCTGAGGCAAGAGATCACAGGTTTAACCATCTGAGGGGGTTTCAACCTTAAAACAGCTGAAAAGAAGTGTAACTTTTAAAAGATAGATTTTTTTCTTTAATTATCTATTTAAGCATATGATTCCGTGATTTTAGTAAATTTACAAAGCAACTAGCAACACAAACTAATTTTAGGACATTTCTGTCACACCCAAAAGAAACCACTGTCCTGTTTTCAGCCATTCCCCATTCTCACCCCTAGCCCCAGGCAATAATTAATCTACTTTTTGTCTCTATAGATTTCTTTTCTGTATATTTCAAATAAATTGTATCATACAATATGTGGTCTTTTGTGTCTAGCTTCTTTCACTTAGCATAATGTTTTTGAGGTTCATCCATGTTGTGTCTTGTGTACTTCCTTCCTTTTAATTGATGAATAGTATGCCATTGTAAGAATATACCACATTTTGTTTATCCACTCACCAGTTGATGATGTTTGGGTTGCTTCCACCTTTTGGATATTATGAAAATGCTGCTATGAAAGTTCACCTACATGTCCTGTGTGAACATGTGTTTTAATTTGCCAAGGGTAGATACCTATGAGTAAAATTTCTGGGTCATATGGTAAGATTATGTTGAATTTAAGAAAACTACCAAGCTATTTTCCCAAGTGGCTCAATCAGTTTATATTCCCACCAGCAATTTATGAGGGTTCCACTTTCTCCACATCCTCTCCAACATTGTTGTCTGTCTTTTTGATTATGGCTATTCTTGTGAGTATGAAGTACTATTACATTGTAGTTTTACTTTGCATTTCCCTAAAGACTAATGATGTGTTGAGCATCTTTTCATGTGCTTGTTGTACATTTGTATACCTTCTTTGATGAAATATCTATTCAAATCTTTGGCCCCATTTTTAAAATTAGGCTTTTTTCCCAAGATAATTGGAGATTCATATATTGTTGCAAAAAATAATACAGAGAAGTTCTGTTTACCCTTTACTCAGTATCTCCCAATGGTAACATCTTCCATAACTATAGTACACTATCACAACAACAAAATTGACATTGATACAATCTACCCATCTTACTCAGATTTCCACAATCATACATGTACTCTTTTGTGTGTGTGTGTATTTAGTTCTATACAATCTTATCACAGGTGTAGGTTTGTATGACCACCACCATAGTCAAGATAAAGAATAATTACATCACAATAATCCCTCCTGTTATCCTTTGATAACCATTTCCCCCTCCCCCCACAACCATTAAACTGTTTACCATCCATAATTGTAATTTCAAGAATGTTATGTAAATTGTATCATACAGTATGTAATCTTTGGGGATTGGCCTTTTTCACTCAACATACTTCTGAGAATCGTCTAGGTTATTGGGTGTATCAATGGTTCATTTCTTTTTTATTACTGTGTAGTATTCCGCAGTAGAGATGTACCACAGTTTGTTTAGCTATTCACCCACTGAAAGACATCTGGATTTCATATTTTGGCTATTATGAATAAAATTGCTATGAACATTTGTGTACAGATTGTTTGCCCTTTTAAAAATTGGGTTATTTGCTTATTATTGAGTTATAAAGCACCCTTTATATATTCTAGATAGAAGCCCTTTCTCAGATATATAGTGTACAAATATTTTCTCCCAGTCTGTGGCTTGCCTTTTCATATTATTAATGGTGTCTTTTGAACTGAAAAATTTTTCAATTTTGATGAAATCCAATTCATCAATTTTTCTTTTATTGCTTGTGCCGTTGGTGATGTATCTGAGAAATTTTGTCCAACACAATGTTGAAAAGATTTGCTCTTATGTTTACTTCTAAAAGTTTTTTACATCTATGATCCATTTCAAGTTAATTTTTGTGTGCAATATATAGTAAGAGTCTAAATTCATGTTTTTGCAGGTGGCTATTGAATTGTCCCAGCACCATTTGTTGAAGACTGTCATTTTTCTGTTGAATTGCCTTGATACCTTTGTTGAACATCAATTAACCATAAATGTATGTGTTTATTCCTGGACTCTTAATTCTATTCAACTGATCTATATGTCTATCTTCACGCCAGCACCATACCATCTTGAATACCATAGCTTTGTAGTAAGTTTCTAAATTGGAGCATCTAAGTCCACCAAATTTGCTCTTTTTCAATACTATTTTGGCCTACTTGAGTCTTTCACATTTTCACATAAATTTTAGAATCATCTCATCAATATCTTCTGGAAAAGCCAGCTGGAATTTTGATAGGAATCACATTGAATCTGTAGATGAATTTGGGAATATTGCCAATTTGACAATGTTGTCTTCTGATCCATGAACATGGGATATTTCTCCATTTGTTTAGATCTTTAATTTCCTTCAATAATGTTTTGTAGTTTTCAGTGTACAAAACTTGCAATTCTTTCATTAAATTTATTCTTTTTTTGATGTGGTAACATTTGTTTATAACCTTATAGAAATTTTGGGTGTACATCATTCTATTTCAATTTCTGTGTAGATTACATCATGTTCATTACTGAAAGGTTAATTACAATCCATCACCATACACATGTGCCTAATCACCCCTTTCACCATCCTCCCTCCTCCCTTCCCCTCTGCTAACCACCATTCCAATCTCTGTCTCTATGTATTTGTTGTTCTTTTTATCTTCTACTTATGAATGAGATCACATGGTATTTGACTTTCTTCCTCTGACTTATTTCACTTAGCATAATACTCTCAAGGTCCATCCATGTTGTTACAAATGGCCAGATTTCATCCTTTTTTATGGCTGAGTATTATTCCATTGTGTATATATATGATATCTTCTTTATCCATTTGTCCCTTGATGGGCACCTAGGTTGCTTCTAAGTCTTGGCTATTGTGAATAATGCTGCAATGAACATACGGGTGTATATATCTTTACACATTCATGTTTTCATGTGCTTTGGATAAATACCCAGCAGTGGAATAGCTGGATTGTATGGGAGATCTATTCTTAATTTTTTGAAGAATCTCCATACTGTTTTCCATAGGGGCTGCACCAGTTTGTACTCCCACGAGCAGTGTATGAGAGTTCCCTTTTGTCCACGTACTCTCCAACACTTATTATTTACTGTCTTGTTAATTTTAGCCATTCTGATGGGTATGAGGTGATATGTCATTGCAGTTTTGATTTGAATTTCCCTGATAATTAGTGATGTTGAACATCTTTTCATCTGCCTGTTGGCCGTCTGTATATCTTTGAAGAAATGTCTGTTCAGATCTTTTGCCCATTTTTTAATTGGGTTGTTAGCTTTTTGGTTGTTGAGATGAATGAGTTCTTTATATATTTTGGATATTAACCACTTATCAGATGTATGGTTTACAAATATCTTCTCCCAATTGTTAGATTATCTTTTCGTTTTGTTGATGGTTTCGTTTGCTCTGCACAAGTTGGATGTAGTCCCATTTGTTTATTTTTTCTATTGTTTCTCGTGCCCAGTCAGACACGGTACTTGAAAATACACTGCTAAGACCAACGTCAAACAGTGCACTGCCTATGTTTTCTTCTAGAAGTTTCATGGTTTCAGGTCTTACATTCAAGTCTTTAATCCATTTTGAGTTAATTTTTGTGTATGGTGTAAGATAATGGTCTACTTTCATTCTTTGGCAGGTAGCTGTCCAGTTTTCCCAGCACCATTTGTCAAAGAGACTTTCCTTTCTCCATTGTATGCTCTTGGCTCCTTTGTCGAAGATTAGCTGTAGTAGTTGTGTGGGTTTATTTCTGGGTCTCAATTCTGTTCCTTTGATCTGTGTGTCTGTTTTTGTGCCAGTACCATGCTGTTTTGATTACTGTAGCTTTGTAGTATATTTTGAAGTCAGGGAGTCTGATAACTCCAGCTTTGTTTTTTTCTTTTTTTTCCCTCAGGATTCCTCTGGCTATTTGGGGTTTTTTGTTGTTCCACATAAATTTTAGGATTCTTTGTTCTATTTGTGTGAAAAATGTCATTGGAACTTTGATAGGGATTGCACTGAATCTGTAGATTGCTTTAGGAAGTATGGACTTATTTTTTATTTATTTATTTTTTTGTAAGGAAGATCAGCCCTGAACTAATATCCATGACAATCCTCCTCTTTTTGCTGAGGAAGACCGGCCCTGAGCTAACGTCTATTGCCAATCCGCCTCCTTTTTTTTTTTTTCCATTTTTCTCCCCAAAGCCCCAGTAGATAGTTGTATGTCATAGTTGCACATCCTTCTAGTTGCTATATGTAGGACACTGTCACAGCATGGCCGGAAAAGCGGTGCATCGGTGCGTGCCCAGTATCCGAACCCGGGCCCCCAGTAGCGTAGCATGTGCACTTAACCGCTAAGCCTCGGGGCCGGACCTGGACATTTTAACTGTGGTAATTCTTCCAATCCAAGAGCATGGACTAACTTTCCATTTCTTTGTGTCTTCTTTTTTTTTCAACACTTTTATAATTTTCAGTGTACAGGTCTTTCACCTCTTTGGTTAACTTTATTCCTAGATATTTTATTCTTTTTGTTGTGATTGTAGATGGGATTGTTTTCTTAATGTCTCTTTCTGCTCCTTAATTGTTAGTGTACAGAAATGCAACTCATTTTTGTATGTTGATTTTGTGTCCTGCAACTTTATCGTATTCATTTATTATTTCTAAAAGTTTTTTTAGTGGATTCTTTAGGGTTTTCTATATATAAAATCATGTCATCTGCAAATAGTGACAGTTTCACTTCTTCCTTTCCAATTTGGATCTGTTTTATTTCTTTTCTTGCCTGATTGCTCTGGCTAGGACTTCCAATACTATATTAAATAGGAGTGGTGACAGTGGGCATCCTTGTCTGGTTCCTGTTCTTAGAAGGATAGCTTTCAATTTTTCTCCATTGAGAATGACATTAGCTATCCGTTTGTCATATATGGCCATTATAATGAGGTACTTTCCTTCTCTACCCATTTTCCTCAGAGTTTTTCTCATAAATGGATGCTGTATCTTGTCAAATGCTTTCTCTACATCTATTGAGATGATCATGTGATTTTTATTCTTCATTTTGTTAATGTGGTGTGTCACGTTGATTGATTTGTGGATGTTGAACCATCCCTGCATCCCTGGAATAAATCCCACTTGATCATGATGTATGATCTTTTAATATATTGTTGTATTTGATTTGGTAGTATTTTGTTGAGGATTTTTGCATTGATATTCATCAGTGATATTGTCCTGTAATTTTCTTTTTGTGTGTTGTCCTTGCCTGGTTTTGGTATCAGGGTAATGTTGGCTTCATAGAATGAGTTAGGAAGCTTCCCCTCCTCTTCAATTTTTTGGAAGAGTTTGAGAAGGATAGTTATTAAGTCTTCTTTGAATGTTTGGTAGAATTCACCAGGGAAGCCATCTGGTCCTGGACTTTTATTTTTTTGGAGCTTTTTGATTACTGTTTCGATCTCCTTACTGGTGAATGGTCTATTCAAATTCTCTATTTCTTCTTGATTCAGTTTTGTAAAGTTGTATGATTCTAAAAATTTATCCATTTCTTTAGATTATCCAATTTGTTGGCGTATAGTTTTTCATAGTATTCTTTTATAATCTTTTGTACTTCTGAGGTGTCTATTGTAATTTCTCCTCTTTCATTTCTGATTTATTTGAGCCTTCTCTTTTTTCCTTGTGAGTCTAGCTAAAGGTTTGTCAATTTTGTTTATCTTTTCAAAGAAGAAGCTGTTTGTTTCATTGATTTTTTCTATTGTATTTTTAGTCTATTTCTTTTATTTCTGCTCTGATTTTTATTATTTCCTTCCTTCTACTGATTTTGGGTTTTGTTTGTTCTTATTTTTCCACTTCCTTTAGGTGCACTGTTAGATTGTTTATTTGAGATTTTTCTTATTTGTTGAGGTAGGCCTATATTCCTATAAACTTCCGTCTAAGAACCACTTTTGCTGTATCCCATAAATTTTGTCATGTTGTATTTTCATTTTCATTTGTCTCCAGGTATTTTTTGGTTTCTCCTTTGTTGGGTTTCTCCTAGCATTTTTTTTAATCTCCACATATTTGCGTCTTTTCTGATTTTCCTCCTGTAGTTGATTTCTAGTGTCATACTGTTGTGGTCAGAAAAGATACTTGGTATTATTTCAGCCTTCTTAAATTTATTGAGACTTGTTTTGTGGCATAATATGTGATCTATCCTGGAGAATGCTCCATGTGCATTTGAAAAGAATGTGTATTCTGTGGTTTTTGGATGGAATGTTCTGTAGATATCTACTAAGTCCATCTGGTCTGGTGTGTCGTTTAAGGCTAATGTTTCCTTATTGATCTTCTGTTTGGATGATCTATCCGTTGGTGTAAGTGCAGTGTTAAAGTCCCCGACTATTATTGTGTTACTATTTCTTTTATGTCTGTTAATAGTTGCTTTATATATCTATGAGCTCGTATGTTGGGTGCATATGTATTTAGAAGTATTATATCCTTGATCATTACATAATGCACTTCTTTGTCTCTTTTTACAGCTTTTGTTTTAAAGTCTATTTTGTCTGGTATAAGTATTGCTATTCCTGCTTTCTTTTCATTGCCATTTGCATTGAGTATCTTTTTCCATCCTTTCACTTTCAGTTTGTGAGTGTCTTTAGGTCTGAAGTGTGTCTCTTGTATGCAACATATGTATGGGTTTTTTTTTTATCCAATCAGTCACCCTATGCCTTTTAATTGGAGCATTTAGTCTATTGACTTTTAAAGTAGCTTTTGATAAGTTTGTACTTATTGCCATTTTGTTATTGTTTTTCTGGATGTTTTAGTAGTTCTTCTCTGTTCCTGTCTTCTTCTCTTGCTCTCTTCCCTTGTGGTTTGATGGTTTCTTAGTATTATGTTTGGGTTCCTTTCTCTTAATTTTTTTGTGTATTTATTACAGTTTTCTGGTTTGTGATTACCATGAGGTTCATATATAATAACCTGCGTATATACCAATCTATATTAAGTTGATGGTCTCTTTAGTTTGACCTCTTTCTAAAAGCTCTACTCTTTTACTCCCCTATTCCTACATTTTATGTTTTTGATATCATATCTTACCTCTTTTCCTGTGCATATGTATCCATTACCCTGTTATCATAGAAATAGATAGTTTCAGTAGTTCTGTCTTTTGACCTTATTAGTATCTCCATAGGTGGTTGATCTGCTACCTTTACTATATATTTGCCTTTACCAGTGATTTTTTTTTTTTAATTTTCTTATTTCTATTTGTGGTCTTCTCTTTTCCACTTCAATATGTCCCTTTAGCATTTCTTGTGAGGCTGGTTTCTTGGTGATAAACTCCTTTAGTTTTTGCTTGTCTGGGAAACTCTTTATCTCTCCATCCATTCTGAATGATAACCTTGCTGGGTAGAATATTCTTGGATTTGGGTTGTTTCCTTTTAGCACTTTAAATATATCATGCCACTCTGTTCTAGCATGTAAGGTTTCTGCTGAGAAGTCAGCTCATAGCCTAATGGGGTTTCCTTTGTATGTAACTTGTTACCTTTCTCTTGTGGCTTTTAGGATTCTCTCTTTATCTTTAACTCTTGATGTTTTAATGATAATGTGTCTTGGTCTGGGCCTCTTTGGGTTTATCTTGTTTGGTGCTCTCTGTGCTTCCTGTACTTGGATGCCTGTTTCCTTCCTTAGGTTAGGAAAGTTTTCAGCTATTATTTCTTCAGATAAATTCTCTGTCCCTTTGTCTTGCTCCTCTCCTTCTGGGACACCTATAACATGGATATTAGTGCACTTGATGTTGTCTCGGAGGTCCCTTAAACTGTCCTCATTCTTTTTAATTCTTTTTTCTTTTACCTGTTCAGCTTGGGTGATTTCCTCTAGTCTTTCATCCCGCTCGCTGATACATTCTTCTGTATCATCTACTCTGCTACTTAGTCCCTCTAGTGAATTTTTCATTTTCAGTATTGTATTCCTCATTTCTGATTGGTTGTTTTTTATATTTTCAAATTCTTTCTTGAAATTCTCACTGAGTTCATCCATTCTTCTCCCAAGATTGGTGAGCATCCATTTGACTTTTTGTTTGAACTCTTTGTCAGTTAGATTATTTCTGTTTTGTTTAGTTCTTTTTCTGGGGTTTTGCCCTGCTCCCTTACTTGGAACATATTCATTTTCCTCATCATTTTGCCTCTCTCTCTGTGCTTATAACCATGTATTAGGTAGGTCAACTACATCTCCTGATCTTGGAGAGGTGGCCTTATGTAAGAGATGCCTTATGAGGCCCAGCAGTGTGCTTCCCTCTTGTTCCCAGTTCCAAATGTTCAAGGTGTGTCCCCTATGTGGGCTCTGTGTGTCCTTCTGTTATGGCAGGGTTGCTCATACTGCAGATGCCCAGGGAGGCTAGGCTGGCCCCTGGCTGGCTAGTTGTAATGCTCAGATGTCTGTGGCTGCTATGGTCCTTTCAGTCACACTATCGGGCTTGGGGAGCCCAAGCACAGTTGGCTGCAAGGTCTGAGCACGTTCTTGTTGCAGTTTTTCTGTTAAGTGAGTAGACCCCTGGCATGTCTGCTTTCTAGGTTCAGGGTCTTACAATTGCTGTAGGCTTCCAGCCTGCAAGGCTGTTGTCAGCTTTCTCAGGGTTGCATGTGAGTGGGGCCAGCCCCAAGCGTGGGAGCACCCAATTGTTTCATGCTTTGGAAGGTGAGACTGATCCTCTATGTGGCTATTTCAAGAGCACAAGTCTGCTACCGTTGTCAGGCCCCACCACCCACAGGGCCACACTCTCTGTCAACACAGTCCTGCCCTGTGTGCCTTTCCTGACCCCCTGAAGTGGACCCAGTTGCCCTACTGTAGAGGACCCACATACTCCACCAATGCAGCCCTACCCCTTGTGCATGCCTTGCCCCACCCAGGTGGACCCACTCATCTGGTTGCAGAGGTTCCAGGCACCCCACCTATGCTGACCCACAAGTTGCCCAAGGGCTTGCTGTTGGGTGGGGCCAGTCTCTAGTGCAGGGTGCCTGCCCTGGCTGAGCGGGATTAAATCAGTGCTCTAGTAGGTGTGGCAGATCCATGGACTAACAGGCCAGGGGAAGAACTCCAGCAGTGTCTGCTAGCATCTGTGTCAGCATGCCTGCACTAGGACACAATAATGGCTGCTGTCAATGTCTCGGTCCCTGGAGAAGTCTCACCTCTCACCGAGATGCACCCAGAGCCTATCAGGTGAATCTCTTTTCACCAAAGGACTGTGCACCTTTCTTTCTGGTGATTTTAGGTTGCTTTCTGAAATAGGTGAATTTGTGTGAGGATCCTTTAAGAGCAGGCTTTTTCCCCCTTATGTCTGATGATAGATTTTCTGGGAGTATTTCTCCTTGTGGTTAATGGCCAGCAAAGCCAGATATTATGACACTTGTCTCAATTGTGCTGAGTCTAAAAGCTGCTTATTGTGGTAATGCTCCCCTACTCAGATCCCTCACTCCTCCAGGGAAGGCTTCATTCCTTAGGATTGCTTCCAGCTGGGTGTGAAGTTCCACAGCTTGAAGGTGACATTTTTTCTCTCCAGAAAGGAATTTCTGCTTCTTCCACCTCAGTCAGCATGTCCCTTTTTCTCAGGGTTCTTTTTATCCAGTTTTCAGTTCTCTCTTAGGGGTAATTGTTCCAAGAGTAGTTGTGCATTCATTGTGTCCGTGGGATGAGGTGAGTTCAGAGTCTGCCTATGCTGCCATCTTGACACCATCTAAATTTATTCTTAAATGCTTTTTTTGGATACTATTATGAATGGAATCGTTTAATTTCATTTTTGGCTTGCACATTGTTAGTTTATGGGAATGCAATTTAGTTTTGTATATTGCTGTGTAGCCTGTAGCTTGCTGAACACATTTACTAGTTGTAATAGATGTGTGTGTGTGTGTGTGTGTGAAATCCTTAGGATTTTTTACATATAAATTCATATGGTCTGTCAATAAACACAATTTTACCTATTGCTTTCTAATCTGGATCTTCTCTCTCCCTCCTTCCTTTTCTTTTTCTTCTCTGCTTTCTCTCCCATCTGCTTCTCCTTCTCCCTCCCTCTTTCCCTCTCTGTCTTCCTCCCTCCCTTCCCTCCCTCCCTTCCTCCCTCCTTCCTTCCTTCCTGGTTACATGGCCTTAAATTTACAGTACAATGTTGAACAGAAGTGTTGAACACAGATTTCCTTGACTTGTTCCCAGTCTCAAGGGAAAAGGATTCAGTCTTTCACCATTAAGTATGATGTTAGCTGTAGCTTTTTTAATTTTTATTTTGCAAATGTCCTTAATTAGGTTTACTAAGTTTCCTAGATTGTGGATTTTTTTAAAATCAGAAATAGGTCTTGGGTTTTGTCAAATGCCTTTTTCATGTCAATTGAAATGATCATGGAGTTTTTGTCCTCTATTCTCTTCTATGTTTTATTACACGAATTGATTTTCAGTTCATAAATCAACCTTTCATTCCTGGGGTAATTCCAGTTAGTCTTAGTGTATAATCATTTTTATAGGTGGATGAATTCAGTTTTTTAATATTTAAGATTTTTGCATCTATATTCATGAGGGATATTGGTCTATATATTTTTTTCTTTGTGATATTGATCTGGCTTTGGTGTTAGGGTAATGCCAGCCTCTTAGAATAAGTTGGGGATTTTTCCCTTTTTCTCTATTTTCTGGGAGAATTTGTGAAGAATTGTTATTTTTCCTCTTTAAATGTTTGAAAGAATTCATCAGGTCTGGGCTTTTATTATGGGTAGTTTTTATTATTATTATTACTAAGTCAATCTCTTTGGTATAGGTCTATTCAGATTTTCTTTTTCTGCTTAAATTAGTTTCACCACTTTTTTTTTCTTTCTAGGAATTTATCTATTTCATGTAAGTTGTTTAATTGTTGACCTAAAATTGTCCATAGCATTCTTTTATAATCCTTTTAATTTTTGTAAGGTTGGTAGTGATATCCTCTCGTTCAATATGACTTTAGTTATTTATGTGTTCTCTCTCTTTTTTTCTTGGTCAGTCTAGCTACAAGTTTTTCAATTTTGTTTATCTTTTCACAGAACCAACTGTTGGTTTCATTGATTTTTTTCTGTTATCCATTCCATTGATTTGTGCAGTAATCTTTCTTATTTTATTCCTTCTGATTGCTTTTGGATGAGTTTGCCCTTCTTTTTCTAGTTTATTAAGATGGAAACATAGGTTATTCCTTGAGATCTTTCATCTACATTATAGATATTTACTCCTATGAATTTCCTTGTAAGGACTTGCTTTAGCTGTATCTGATGAATTTTTCTATGTTGTGTTTTTGTTTGCATCCAGCTCAACATATTTTCTAATTTCCCTGGTGATTTTTCTTTGACCCGTTGGTTATTATGAAGTGTGTTATTTAATTTCCTGATATTTGAAGGTTTCCAAAATTTTATTCTGTTGTTGATTTCTAATTTAATTTCAGTGTGGTTTGAGAAGATAAATTGTATGATATCAATCCTTTTGAACTTACTGAGACTTGTTTTATGGCCTACCATATCATTTATTTTTGAGAAGGATCCATGTACATTTGAAAAGAATGTATATTCTGCTGTTGTTGGTTAGATTGTTCTAAAATTGTCAGTTAGGTCTACCTTATAGTGCTGTTCAGGTCTTCTATATCCTTCTTGATTTTCTGTCTCACTTTGCTCTCACCTTAGAGTGAGTCACTGAAATCTCCAACTATTATTGTTGAATTTTCCATTTTGTATTCATTTTTGTTAGTTTTTGCTTCATGTAGTATAAGGCGCCTTTGTTAGGTGCAGATACGTTTATAATTATTATATTTTCCTGATGAATTGTTCCTTAATCCTTATAGAATATTCCTTTTTATCTCAAGTAATAATGTTGGTTTATATTTTTGTATTAATATAGACACTCCAGCTCTCTTATTGTTACTGTTTGCATCATATTTTTTCCATTCTTATTATATTAAAAATTTTTTATTGAGATATAATTGACATATAACATTGTGTAAGTTTAAGGTGTACAACATATTGACTTGATAAATTTATATTGCAATAGGATTGCCATGGTACCATAGGTAACACCTCAGTTGTGCCACATAATTATCATTTCTTCTCGTGATGGGAACAATTAAGATCTAGTCTCTCAGTAATTTTAATGTTTATAATACAGTTTTGTTGTCTATAATCACTGTACTGTGTATTAGATCTCCAGGACTTGTTTATCTACTAGTTGCAAGTGTGTGCCCTTAAACATCTCTTCCATTCCCCTATCCCCCAGACCCTGGTAACCACAATTTCACTCTGTTTTTCCCTGTTCAGTTTTTTTTTTTTAGATTCCATGTATAAGAGATATCATACAGTATTTGTCTTTCTCTGTCTGACTTATCTCACTTAGCATAACGTCTTCAAGGTCCATCTGTGTTGTTGCAAATGGCACAATTTCCTTTTTCTCATGGCTGAATACTATTACATTGAATATATATATATACCGCATCTTTATTTACTCATCTGTTCATGGATGCTTAGGCTATTTCCATGTCTTGGCTATTGTGAATAATGCTGCGATAAACAGGGGAGTGCATATATCTCTTTAGTAACATGTTTTCATTTCCTTTGGATATATACCCAGAAGTGGGATTGCTGAATCATATGGTAGTTCTAGTTTTAAGTTTTTGAGAAGCCTCCATACTGTTCTCCACAGTGGCTAAACCAGTTTACAATCCCAGCAATGGTGTACAAGAGTTCCCTTTTCTCCATATCCTCACCAACACTTGTTATCTCTTGCCTTCTTGATGATCACCATTCTTACAGGTATGAGGTAATATCTCATTGTGGTTTTCATTTGTATTTCTCTGATGAATAGTGATGTTGAGTACCTTTTCATGTACCTGTTGGCCTTTGGATGTCTTCTTTGGAAAAATGTCTATGTAGTTCTTCTGCCCATTTTTAAATCAGATTTTTTTTTATTATTGAGTTGTATGTGTTCTTTATAAATTTTGGTTACTAACCCCTTATTCAATACATGGTTTGCAAATATTTTCTTCCATTCCGTAGGTTGTCTTTTCATTTTGTTGATTGTTTCTTTTGCAGTGCAAAAGCTTTTAAGTTTGATGTAGTCCCACTTGTTGATTTTTTTCTTTTGTTGTTTGTGCTTTTGGTGTCAAATCCGAAAAATCATTGCCAAGAACAATGTTGAGGAGATTCTTTCCTATATTTTCTTACTAGGAGTTTTAAGTCTTTAATCTATTTCAAGTTAATTTTTGTGAGTGGTGTAAGAAAGGGTTCTAATTTCATTTTTCTGCATGTGGTTATCCAGTTTTCCCAAGACCATTTGTTAAAGAGACTATTCTTTTCCCATTGGATGTTCTTGGCTCCCTTATCAAATATTAGTTCACCATATATGTAGGGTTTAGTTTTGGAATCTCTATCCTGTTCCATTTGTCTATGTGTTTATTTTTATGCCAGTACCATATTGTTTTAATTATTTTAGCTTGGTAGTGTATTTTGAAATAAGGAAATGTGTTGCCTCTAGTTTTGTTCTTCTTTCTCATTATTGTTGTCGCTATTTGGAGTCTTTTGCAGTTTCATACAAATTTTAGGATTGCTTTTTCTATTTCTGTGAAAAATGCCATTGGGATTTTGATAGGGATTGTGTTGAATCTATAGATGGCTTTGGGTAGCATGGGCATTTTAATAATATTAATTCTTCCAATCCATGAACACAAGATGTCCTTCCATTTGTTTGTGTGTTCTTCCATTTCTTTTAGCAAAGTCTTGTGGTTTTCATTGCACAGATCTCTTACTTCCTTGATTAAATTTATTCCTAAGTATTTTATTGTATTGGAAGCTATTATGAAAGTATTGGTTTCATTTCCTTTGGGAATATATCCAGAAGAGGGATTGCTGGATCATATGGTAGTTTTATTTCTAGTTTTTTGGAACCTCCATAGTGTTTTCCATGATGGCTGTACCAATTTACATACTCACCAAGATGTACATGGGTTCCTTTTTCTCCACATTCTCACCAATATTTCTTATTATTTTTTTCTAATAGCCATCATAACAAGTGTGAGGTAATATGATTTCGATTTGCATTTCCTTGATGCTTAGTGATGTTGAGCATCTTTTCATATACTTATTGGCTGTTTGTATATATTCTTTGGGAAAATGTCTACTCAGGTCCTTTGACCACTTTTTAATCAGATTGTTTGTTTTTGCTATTGAGTTGTATAAGTTTCTTATATGTTTTGGATATTAACTCCTCATCAGATATGTGGTGTGCAAATATTTTCTCCCAATCCATAGGTTGCCTTTTCATTTTGTTGATTGTTTCCTTTGCTGTGCAGAAGGTCTTTCATTTGATGCAGTCCTACCTGATTATTTTTGCTTTTGTTGCTTGTACTTTTGGTGTCAGATCCAGAAAAATCATTGCTAAGGCCAATGCCATGGAGCTTTTTCCCTATGTTTTCTTCAAGGAGTTTTATGGTTTCAGGTCTTGCGTTTAAGTCTTTAATCCATTTTGAGTTGGCTTTTGTGTATGGTGTAAGATAAGGATCCAATTTAATTATTTTGCGTGTGGATATACAGTTTTCTTAGCCCTATTTTTGAAGAGAATGTATATATATATATATATTACATAATTACATAATGCATAAATAAAAAAGATTATAAAAGCTTTTACATGAAACGTGTTGACACGTAAAATATATATTAAAATTATATAATAAATAAAAAAGATTGTAAAATCTTTTACCTGTGAAATATGGAATTATATGATATATAATGTTATATTACAAAGCTATAGTCATCAAAACAATATGGTACTGACATAAAAACAGACACATAGACCAATGAAACAGAATAGAGAACCAAAAAATAAACACAAGCATATATGCATATATGGTCAACTAATTTTTGACAAAGGCAAAACTTTCAGTTTCACCATCCAGAATGATGTTATCTGTGGGTTTTTCATATATGGCCTTTATTATGTTTAGTTTCCTTCCATTCCTAGTTTGTTGAAGATTTTCTATCATGAAAGAGTCATGGATTTTGTCATGTGACATTTGTACATCAATTGAGATAATCATTTTGTTTATTTCCTTCATTCTGTTAATGTGGTGTAGAATATTGATTGACTTCCATATGCTGAACCATGCTTGCATTTCAGGAATAAATCTCATATGATCATAGTGTATGATCATGTTAATATGCTGCTAAATGAGGTTTGCTGTATTTTGTTGAGGATTTTTGTATCATTCATAGGGGTTATTGATCTGTAGTTCTTTTTTCTTTTAATATGTTTTTCTGCCTTTGTTCTTAGGGTAATGCTGGCCTTATAGAATGAGTTAGGAAATATTCTCTTCTCTTGAATGTTTTAGAAGACTTTGAGAAGAACGTTGCTAATTCTTTAAATGTTTAGTATAATTCACCAAGGAAGCCATCTAATGCAGGGCTTTTCTTTGTTGAGAGATCTTTGATTGCTAATTCATTCTCTGTACTAGTTATAGATCTACTCAGATTTTCTATTGCTTCATGATTCAGTTTTGGTAGGTTGTGTGTTTCTAGGAATTTGTCCATTTCATCGAGGCTATTCAGTTTCTTGGTGGAGAACTATTTGTAGTACACTTTTACAATCTTTTTTATTTTCACAAAATCAGTAGTAATGTCTCCACTTAATTGCTGATTTTAGTTATTTGAGATTTTCTCTTTTGTCTTACTACATATAGATAAAGGTTTCTCAATTTTATTAATCTTTTCAAAGAAGCAACTTTTGATTTTGTTGATTTATTTGTTTTTCTATTGTCTATTTTATTTATCTCCACTCTAATTATTATCATTTCCTTCATTCTGCTAGATTTGGGCTTAGTTTTTCTTCTTTTTCTAGTTCCTTGACATGTAAAGTTGAGTTGACTTGAGACCTTTCTTTTTTAATGTAAGTATTTACATCTATTAATTTCCATCTTAGAAGTCAAGATGGTGGCATAAGTAGACTCTGAACTCACCTCCTCCCATGGACACAGCCAATTTACAACTACTCGTGGATTAATTACCCCTGAGAGAAAACTGAAAACTGGATAAGAGGAACTCCTGCAACAAAAGACAATACTAAGTGAGGTGGAAGAGGCAGAAATTCCCTTCTGGAGAGAAAAAACACCACCTTCACAAGCCGCCAGCATGACGGCCGCCCGGGAGCAGCCCAAAGGTATACAGCCCTCCCTGGAGGAGTGGGGTCCTGAGCCAGGCAGTGCTCCTGCTGTAGGCATTCTGTGGACCCCGCACAATCAAGACAAGTGGCATAACATCAGACTTTGTCTGCTACTTAAACATTGGGGAGTACCCCCAGAAAAGCTGGTTCACAAAGAAATTAAAACTGGCTCTTAAAGGGCCAATGCACAAATTCACCCATTTCAGAAAACAACCTAAAATCACCAGAAAGAAAGGTGCACAGTGCTTTGATGAAAAGAGACTCACCTGATAGGCTCTGAGTTCAACTCAGTGAGAGGTGAGAACTCTCGAGGGACTGGGACATTGGCGGTGGCTATTGTTGTGGCCTAGTGTGGAAGTGCTGACACAGGCACTGGCAGATGCAATTGGAGTTCTCCCTGGGGCCTGCTAGCCAGGATCTGCCCCACCCACTAGAGCACCAATATAATTCAGTTCAGCCAGGGCAGGCAGCCCATCCTAGGGACTGGCCCCACTAAACAACAAGCCCTCAAGCAACTTGTGGCCCTGCATGGACTGGTGACTGGATTCTCTGCAGCCTGGTGACTGAGCCCACTTCAGTGGGGAAGGGCATGCACAAGGAGCGGGTGGAGAGTGTGGCACAGTGGTGGAGTGTGTGGGGCTCCTGCCAAGGAGAGACTGGGTCCACTTCAGGAGGTCAGGGCACACATACGGGGCAGGACTGTGTTGACTCTGTGTGTGGACCTGTGGGAGGCGGGGCTTGTCAGCTGCAGAAGACTTGTGCTTCTGGAAGACCCACATAGGGGGTTTGCCCCACCTTCCAAAGCCTGAAACAATTGGGTGCTCCTGTGCCTGAGGCCAGCCCCACCCAGCTGCAATCCTCAGAGAGCTGACAAGAGACCTAGTAGGGCAGAGGCTTACAGCAATTGTAAGGCCCTGAGCCTAACAACCTGCCATGCTGGGGGCCTACTCACTTAAAAGAAATACTGCAACACAAATGTGGTATTAGAAATTGCAGCCAACTGTGCTGGGGCTCCCCACACCTGATAAAGAGACTGAAGGGCCCACAACAACTACAAGCAGCTGAGCATTACAACAGCTGGCCAGGAGCATAACTCAGCCTCCCTGGGCGCCTACAGGGAGAGCAAACAGGCCACAACAGAAGGACACACGAAGCCCACATAGGGGTCACCCCTGGAACATTGAGAACTCAGGGAAGCACGCTGGAAGGCTCCTAAGTCATCACTTACATAAGGTCACCTATGCAAGAGCAGGAGACGTAGCTGACCTACCTAATACGTAGACACAAGCACAGGGAAAGAGGCAAAATGAGGAGGCAAAAGAATACATTCCAAGTAAGGGAACAGGACAAAACCCCAAAAAAGGAACTAATTGAAACAGAAATGAGCAACCTACCTGACAGAGAGTTCAAACTAAGAGTGTTAAGGATGCTCACTGATCTGGGGAGAAGAATAGATGAACTCAGTGAGAATGTCAACAAAGAAATGGAAGATATAAAAAAGAACCAATCAGAAATGAAGAATACAATACTGGAAATGAAAAATTCATTAGAGCGACTCAAAAGCAGAGTAGAGGATACAGAAGAACGGATCTGTGAGCTGGACAAAAGACTAGAAGAAATTACCCAAGGTGAACAGGTAAAAGAGAAAAGAATTAAAAAGAGTGAGGACAGTCTAAGGGACCTCTGGGACAACATCAAGCACACTAACATCCGTGTTATAGATGTCCCAGAAGGAGAAGAGCGAGGCAAGGGGGCAGAGAATCTATTTCAAGAAATAATAGATGAAAACTTCCCTAACCTAAGGAAGGAAACAGACATCCAGGTACAGGAAGCACAGAGAGCCCCAAATAAGATAAACCCAAAGAGGCCCACACCAAGACACATCATAATCAAAATGTCCAGAATTAAAGAGAGAATCCTAAAAGCCGCAAGAGAATGTCAAGTTACATACAAAGGAAACCCCATAAGGCTATCAGCTGACTTCTCAGCAGAAACATTACAAGCTAGAAGAGAATGGCATGATATATTTAAAGTGCTAAAAGGAAAAACCTTACAGCCAAGAATACTCTACCCAGCAAGGTTATCATTCAAAATGGAAGGAGAGATCAAAATTTTCCCAGCTAAGCAAAAATTAAAGGAGTTTGTCACCAAGAAACCAGTGCTACAAGAAATGTTAAAGGGACTGATTTAAGGGGAAAAGAGAAGACCACAAATAGGAAAAATTATCTATTTCCATGATTAGAACGTAATGGATACAAATACACAAAAAAGAGGTTAGATATGATATCAAAAACATAAAAGGAGGGAGGAGGGGAGTTAAGCGTACAGCTTTCAGACAGAGTTCAAACTAAAGTGACCATCAATTCTGTATAGAAGAAGAAAGGAACAGAGAAGGACTACTAAAACACTGAGGAAAAAAAAAAGTTAAAAAATGGCAGTAAGTACATACTTATCAATAGCTAATTTAAACGTCAATGGACTAAATGCTCCAATTAAAAGGCATAGGGTGGCTGACTGGATAAAAAAACAAGACTCATATATATGCTGCATACAAGAGACACACTTCAGACCTAAAGACACTCACAAACTGAAAGTGAAGGGATGGAAAAAGATAATCCATGCAAATGGCAATGAAAAGAAAGCTGGGGTAGCAGTACTCATATCAGACAAAATATACTTTAAAACAAAAACTGTAAAACGAGACAAAGAAGGGCATTACATAATGATCAAGGGAACAATCCAACAAGAGGATAAAACACTTGTAAATATCTACGCACCCAAAGTAGGTGCACCTAAATATATAAAGCAATTATTAACAGACGTAAAAACAGAAATAGACAGTAACACAATAATAGTAGGGGACTTTAACACTCCACTTACACCAACGGATAGATCATCCAAACAGAAGATCAATAAGGAAACATTGGCCTTAAATGACACCTTAGAACAGATGGACCTAGTAGATATATACAGAGCATTCCATCCAAAAACCAAAGAATACACGTTCTTTTCAAATACACGTGGAACATTCTCCAGGATTGATCACATATTAGGCCACAGAACAAGTCTCCATAAATTTAAGAAGATGGAAATAATACCAAGCATCTTTTCTGACCACAACGGTATGAAACTAGAAATCAAGTATAGGAAGAAAATCAGAAAAGCCACAAATACGTGGAGATTAAACAAAATGCTACTGAACAACGACTGGGTCAATGAAGAAATAAAAGAAGAAATAAAAAAATACCTGGAGACAAATGAAAATACGACATGCCAGAATTTATGGGATACAGCAAAAGCGGTTATAAGAGGGAAGGTTTGGGCGATACAGGCCTATCTCTACAAATAAGAAAAATCTCAAATAAACAATCTAACAATGCACCTAAAGGAACTGGAAAAAGAAGAACAAACAAACCCCAAAATCAGTAGAAGAAGGGAAATAATAAAAATCAGAGTAGAAATAAATGAAATAGAGATCAAAAACAATAGAAAAAATTAATAAAACCAAGAGCTGGTTCTTTGAAAAGGTCAACAAAATTGACAAATCTTTAGCTAGACTCACCAAGAAAAAAAGAGAGAAGGCACAAATAAGTAAAATCAGAAATGAAAGAGGAGAGGTTACAACAGACACCTCGGAAATACAAAAGATTATAAGAGAATACTATGAAAAGCTATATGCCAACCAATTCAACAATCTGGAAGAAATGGATAAATTCGTAGACTCATACAACCTTCCAAAACTGGATCAAGAAGAAGTAGAAAATTTGAATAGACCAATCACCAGTAAGGAGATCAAAACAGTAATCACAAACCTCCCCAAAAATAAAAGTCCAGGACCAGACGGCTTCCCTGGTAAATTCTACCAAACATTCAAAGAAGACTTAATACCTATCCTTCTCAAACTCTTCCAAAAAATTTAGGAGGGGGGAAGCTCCCTAAGTCGTTCTATGAAGCTGACATTACCCTGATACCAAAACCAGACAAGGACAACACAAAAAAGAAAATACATGCCAATATCACTGATGAACATCGATGCAAAAATCCTCAACAAAATACTAGCAAATCGCATACAACAATATGTTAAAAAGATTATACACCATGATCAAGTGGGATTTATTCCAGGGATGCAGGGATGGTTTAACATTCGCAAATCAATCAACGTGATACACCACATTAATAAAATGAAGAATAAAAATCACATGATCATCTCAATAGATGCAGAGAAAGCATTTGACAAGATACAGCATCCATTTATGATAAAAAACTCTGAATAAAATGGGTATAGAAGCAAAGTATCTCAACATAATAAAGACCATATATGAGAAACCCACAGGTAATATCATCCTCAATGGTGAAAAACTGAAAGCCATCCCTCTAAGAACAGGAACCAGACAAGGATGCCCACTGTCACCACTCCTATTTAACATAGTACTGGAAGTCCTAGCCAGAGCAATCAGGCAAGAGAAAGAAATAAAAGGGATCCAAATTGGAAAGGAAGTGAAACTGTCACTATTTGCAGATGACATGATTTTGTATATAGAAAACCCTAAAGAATCCACCAGAAAACTTTTAGAAGTAATAAACGAATATGGGAAAGTTGCAGGATACAAAATCAACATACAAAAATCAGTTGCATTTCTATACACTAACAATGAACTAGCAGAAAGAGAAATTAAGAATACCATCCCATTTACAATTGCAACAAAAATAATAAAATACCTAGGAATAAACTTAACCAAAGAGGTGAAAGATCTGTACACTGAAAACTATAAAACATTTCTGAAAGAAATTGAAGAAGACACAAAGAAATGGAAAGATATTCCGTGCTCTTGGATTGGAAGAATTAACATAGTTCAGATGTCCATACTTCCTAAAGCCATCTATAGATTCAATGCAATCCCTATCAAAGTTCCAACAACATTTTTCACAGAAATAGAACAAAGAATCCTAAAATTTATATGGAACAACAAAAGACCCCGAATAGCTAAAGGAATCCTGAGAAAAAAGAACAAAGCTGGAGATATCACACTCCCTGATTTCAAAATATACTACAAAACTATAGTAACCAAAACAGCAAGGTACTGTCACAAAAACAGACACACAGATCAATGGAATAGACTCGAAAGCCCAGAAATAAACCCACACATCTATGGACAGCTAATCTTTGACAAAGGAGCCAAGAACATACAATGGGGAAAAGAAAGTGTCTTCAACAAATGGTGTTGGGAAAACTGGATAGCCATATGCAAAAAAATGAAAGTAGACCCTTCCCTTACACCATACACAAAAATTAACTCCAAATGCATTAAAGACTTGAATGTAAGACCTGAAACTGTGAAACTTCTAGAAGAAAAGATAGGCAGTATGCTCTTCGACATCGGTCTTAGCAGCATCTTTTCAAACACCACGTCTGACCGGGCCAGAGAAACAATAGAAAAAATAAACAAATGGGACTACATCAAACTAAAAAGCTTCTGCACAGCAAAGGAAACCATCAACAAAACGAAAAGACAACTTAACAATTGGGAGAAGATATTCGCAAACCATACTTCTGATAAGGGCTTAATCTCTAAAATATATGAAGAACTCATGCATATCAACAACAAAAAAACTACCAACCCAATTAAAAAATGGGCAAAAGACCTGAACAGACATTTCTCCAAAGAAGATATACAGATGGCCAACAGACACATGAAAAGATGTTGAAAATCACGAACTATCAGGGAAATGCAAATCAAAACTACAATGAGATATCACCTCACACCCGTCAGAATGGCTATAACTAACAAGAGAGGAAACAACATGTGTTGGAGAGGATGTGGAGATAAGGGAACTCTCATATACTGTTGGTGGGAGTGCAAACAGGTGCAGCCACTATGGAAAACAGTATGGAGATTCCTCAAAAAATCAAGGATAGAACTACCATATGATCCAGCTATTCCACTGTTGGGTATTTATCCAAAGAACTTGAAAACACCAACTTGTAAAGGTACATGCACCCCTGTGTTCATTGCAGTGTTATTCACAATAGCCAAGACTTGGAAGCAACCTAAGTGCCCATCAAGGGACGAATGGATAAAGAAGCTGTGGTATATATACACAATGGAATACTACTCAGCCATAAGAAACAATGAAATCCAGCCATTTGTGACAACATGGATGGACATTGAGGGTATAATGCAAAGTGAAATAAGTCAGAGAGAGAAGGTCAAATACCGTATGATTTCCTTCATTAAGTAGTAGATAATAACAACAATAAACAAACACATAGGGACAGAGATTAGATTGGTGGTTACCAGAGGGGAAGAGGGGAGGGAGGAGGGTGAAAGGGATAATTTGGTACATGTGTGTGGTGATGCGTTATAATTAGTATTTTGGTGGTGAACATGATGTAATCTATGCAGAAATAGAAGTACAATGATGTACACCTGAAATTTTTACAATGTCATAAACCAATGTTACTGGAATAAACAAAATAAAAAAAGAAAGAAGAAATAGAGAATTTGAATAGACCAATCACCAGTAAAGAGATCAAAACAGTTATCAAAAACATCCCCAAAAATAAAAGTCCAGGACCAGATGGCTTCCCTGGTGAATTCTACCAAACATTCAAAGTCTTAATACCTATTCTTCTCAAACTCTTCCAAAAAATTGAGGATGGGTGGGGGCTCCCTACCTCATTCTACGAAGCTGACATTACCCTGATACCAAAACCAAACAAGGACAACACAAAGAAAGAAAATTACATGCCAATATCACTGATGAACATTGTTGCAAAAATCCTCAACAATATACTAAAAAATCGCATACAACAATACATTAAAAAGATTATACACCATGATCAGTTGGGATTTATTCCAGGGATGCAGGGATGGTTTAACATTTGCAAATAAATCAATATAATACACCACATTAGTGAAATGAAGAATAAAAATCACATGATCATCTCAATAGATGCAGAGAAAGCATTTGACAAGGTATAGCATCCATTTATGATAAAAACTCTGAATAAAATAGGTATAGAAGGAAAGTACCTCAATATAATAAAGGCCATATATGACAAACCCACAGCTAATATCATCCTCAGTGGTGAAAAACTGAAAGCTATCCCTCTAAGAACAGGAACCAGACAATGATCCCCACTCCCACCACTCCTATTTAACATAGTATTGCAAGTCCTAGCCAGAGTAATCAGGCAAGAAAAAGAAATAAAAGGGATCCAAATCAGAAAGGCTGAAGTGAAACTGTCACTATTTGTGGATGACATGATTTTATATATAGAAAACCCTAAAGAATCCACCAAAAAACTTTTAGAAGTAATAAAAGAATATGGTAAAGTTGCAGGATACAAAATCGACATACAAGTATCAGTTGCATTTCTATATACTAACAGTGAAGTAGTAGAAAGAGAAATTAAGAATAGAATCCCATTACAATCCCAACAAAAAGAATAAAATACCTAGGAATAAACTTAACCAAAGAGGTGAAAGGTCTGTGCACCGAAAACTATAAAACATTTCTGAAAGAAATTAAAGAAGACATAAAGAAATGGAAAGATTGTCTGTGCTCTTGGATTGGAAGAATTAACATAGTTAAGGTGCCCATACTTCCTAAAGCAATCTATAGACTCAGTTCAATCACTATCCAAGTTCCAACAACATTTATCATAGAAATAGAACAAAGAATCCTACAATTTATATGGAAAAAACACAATACCCTGAATAGCTAAAACAATCCTGAGAAAAAAAAACAAAGCTGGAGGCATCACACTCCCTGATTTCAAAATACACTACAAAGCTATAGTAACCAAAACAGCATGGTACTGGCACAAAAACAGACACACAGATCAATGGAATAGAATCAAAAGCACAGAAACAAACTCACACATCTACGGACAGCTAATCTTCAACAAAGGAGCCAAGAGCATACAATGGAGAAAAGAAAGTCTCTTCAATAAACGGTGTTGGGAAAACTGGACAGCCGCATGCAAAAAAAATGAAAGTAGACCATTACCTTACACCATACACAAAAATTAACTCCAAATGGATTAATGACTACAATGTAAGACCTGAAACTATGAAACTTCTAGAAGAAAACATAGGCAGTACGCCCTTCAACATCAGTCTTAGCAACATATTTTCAAGCAACATGTCTGACTGGGCAAGAGAAACAATAGAAAAAATAAACAAATGGGACTACATCCAACTAAAAAGCTTCTGCACAGCAAAGGAAACCATCAACAAAACGAAAAGACAACCTAACAATTGGGAGAAGATATTTGCAAACCATACATCTGATAAGGGATTAATCTGCAAAATATATTAAGAACTCATGCATCTCAACAACCAAAAACTAACAACCCAATTAAAAAATGGGCAAAAGGCCTGAACAGACACTTCTCCAAAGAAGATATACAGATGGCCAACAGGCACATGAAAAGATGTTCAAAATCATTAACTATCAGGGAAATGCAAATCAAAACTACAATGAGATATCCCCTCACGCCCATCAGAATGGCTATAATTAACAAGACAGGAAACAACAAGTGTTCAAGAGGATGTGGAGAGAAGGGAACTCTCGTACACTGCTGGTGGGAGTGCAAACTGGTGCAGCCACTATGGAAAACAGTTTGGAGATTCCTCATAAATTAAGGATAGAACTATGATACAATCCAGTTTTCACCGCTGGATATTTATCCAAAGAAATTGAACACACCAATGCGTAAAGATACATGCACCCCTGTGTTCATTGCAGCGTTATTCACAATAGCCAAGACTTGGAAGCAACCTAAGTGCCCATCAAGGGACGAATGGATAAAGAAGCTGTGGTATATATACACAATGGAATACTACTCAGCCATAAGAAATGATGAAATCCAGCCATCTGTGACAACATGGATGGACATTGATGGTATAATGCAAAGTGAAATAAGCCAGAGGGAGAAGGTCAAATACCATATGATCTCACTCATTAAGCAGTAGATAATACCAACAAGAAACAAAGACATTGAGACAGATATTCAATTGTTGGTTACCAGAGGGGAAGGGGGAGAGAGGATGGCGAAAGGTGTACGCAGACACATGTGTGTGGTGATGGATTGTAATTAGTATTTAGGTGGTGAACAGGAGGAAATGATGTAATGTGTGCAGAAATAGAAGTATAATGATGTACACCTGAAATTTGTACAATGTTATAAACCAATGTTACTGCAGTAAACAAAAAATTAAAAATAAAATAGATACCATATACAAAGTGTAAAGACAAGATATTTGCAACATGTAAGAAATACATGATTAGCATCCAAAAATAATTATTTCCATCTTAGCACTGCTGTCACTGCATCCTATAAGGATTTGTCAATACTTTGATTTCTCTCAAGATATTTTTAAATTTCCCTTGTAATTTCTTTTTTTGCCCATTTATTGGATGTGTTGTTTAATTTCCACAAATTTGAGAATTTTTTTAGTTTTTCTTCTGCTATTGATTTCTAGTGTCATTCCTTTGTGACTAGAATAATGCTTTGTATGATTTCAATCCTTTTAAATTTATTAGTACTGTTTTGTGCCCTTACATGTGGTCTATCCTGGAAAATGTCCCATGTGCAGTTGAGAAGATTGTGTGTTCTGGTGTTGTTTCATGGAGTGTTATGTATATGTCTGTCATGTTTAATAGGCTTATTGTGCAGTTCAAGTCTTCTGTCTCCTTACTTATCTTCCCTCTGGGTGTTCTATTTATTTTGAATGTGGGTTATTAGTATAGCCACCCCCATTCTCTTTTCATTACAATTTTCATGGTATATCTTTTTTAATCCTTTAACTTTCAACCTATGCGTCCTTAAATCTGAGTCTCTTGTAGATAGCATATAGTTGCATCATGTTTTTTTCCCTATTCCACCAATATATGCCTTTTGATTAGGTGATTTAATCTATTTACATTTAAAGTAATTATTGATAGAGAAGGACTTTTACCATGTCCTTGTTTGTTTTCTGTTTCTTATACCTTTTTTGTCCCTCATTTCCTCCATTATTGCCTTCTTTTATCTTTAGTTCATTTTTCATTGTTACATATTTTGATTCCCTTATCACTTCCTTTTTTGTATATTCTATATATATTTTTGTCTAATACATGATGTTTACATATAACATTTTTTTTTTTTTTGGTGAGGACGATCACTCATGAGCTAACATCTGTTGGCAATCCTCCTCTTTTTTGCCGAGGAAGATTGGCCCTGGGATAACATCTGTGCCCATCTTCCTCTACTTTATATGGGACCCCACCACAGCATTGCTTGACAAGTGGTGCATGGATGCATGCCTGGGATCTGAACCTGTGAACCCCGGGCTGCTTAAGTGGAGCATGAGCACTTAACCACTACGCCACTGGGCCAGCCCTACATATAACATTCTAAAGCTACAGCAATGGTCTTTGAATTTATACTTTCTTAAGATCAGTTGTATACAAAATCTCCACTCCATTGCAACACCATCTTTCCCCACATTTTATGTTATTAATGTCACAAACTACATCTTTATATATTGTGTAGTCATTAACATTGATGTTATGAACTGAATGTTTGTGTCCTCCCTAAATTGATATGTTGAAGCCCTTATCTCCAATGTAATGGTATCAGGACTTTGTGAAGTTATTAGGTTTAGATGAGGTCATAAGTATGGAGTCCTCGTGATGGGATTATGTCCTTACAGGAAAAGGAAGAGACGGAGCTTGCTTTCTTTCTACAGCATATGAGGATATAATGAGAAGATGGCCATCTTCAAGCTAGGAAGAACGCCCTCACCAAGAACCCTACCATGCTGGCCCAATGATCTTGGACCTCCCAATCTCTAGAGTGTGAGAAATAAAAGTCTGTTCTTTAAGCTAATCCATCTGTGGTATTTTGTTATAGGAGCCCAAGCTGACTAAGATGATAAATTCATAATAATTTTTTATTCATTTGTCTTTTACATCCTATAGAAATAAAAAGTGGTGCTATAGACCAAAATTACAATAATAATTTTTTTAATATTTGTCCATGTATTTACCTTGACCATAAATAATATATATCTGTTTGACTTTTAGGTACTGTCTGGTGTCCTTTCATTTCTACCTCAATGACTCCCTTTAGCATTTCTTTTAGGGAAGGTCTGGTGCTATGAACTCCCTTAGATTTTGTTTATCTGGGAATGTGTTAATTTATCCCTCATTTATTTTTTGGTGAGGAATATTGGCCCTGAGCTAACATCTGCTGCCAATCTTCCTCTTTTTGCTGAGGAAGATTGGCTCTGAGCTAACACCTGTGCCCATCTTCCTATATTTTGTATGTGGGGTGCTGCCACAGAGTGGCTTGATGAGCAGGGCATCAGTCTGCACTTGGGATTTGAACCTTTGAACCCTGGGCCACCAAAGAAGAGTGTGCAAACTTAACCACTATGCCACTGGGCCAGCCCTTATCCCTCATTTTTGAATGATATTTTTGCCAGATACAGAATTTTTGGTCAACAGATTTTCTCCCCCCAGCATTTTAAGTATATCATCTGGGCTCCAAGATCTCTTCTGAGAAATCTGCTGATAATAATATTTGAGGATCCCTTCTATGTGCTGTGTTACTTTTTTCTTGTTCCTTTCAAGATTTTCTCTTTGTCTTTGCATTTCAACAGTTTGATTATAGTGTGTCTCCATGTGGGTCTCTTTGAGTTTTTCCTAGTAAGAGTTCATTGAGTTTCTTGGATTTGTATATCTATGTCTTTCTTCACATTTGGGAAGTTTTTTGGCCATTATTTATTCTAATAGTATCTCTGCCCCTTTCTTTAGCTCTTCTCCTTCTGAGAGTCACATAATGTATATACTGGTCCACTTAGTTGTGTCCCATAAGTATCTTAGGCTCTGTTCACTTTTCTTCATCTTTATTTCTTTTTGCTCCTCAGACTTAGTAATTTCAAATGTCCTGTTTTCAAGTTCACTGACTCTTTTTTCTGCCTACCTGAGTCTGCTGTTGAACCACTCTAGTGAATTTTTCAACTCAGTTATTGTATTTTTCACATCTATATTTTCTGTTTGGTTCCTTTTTATAATTTCTCTCTTGATGATATTCTCAGTTTGTTCATATACAGTTTTCCTGATTTATTTAATTCTTTGTCCATGCTTCCCTTTAGCTCTATGAGCATATTTAAGACAGTTGTTTTAAAGTCTTGGTCTAGTAAGTTTGATGCCTCTGCTTTTTCAGGGATGTTTTCTGCCACTTTCTTTTCTTCCTTTGAATGGGCCATGTTCTCCTGTTTCTTTGTATGCTGTGTGATTTTTTGTTGTTGAAAAGTGGTTGTTAAAAAAAGAACCACCTTTCTCAGTCTTCTCAGACTTTCTCTGTGCCATAGAAGTCCTTTAGTAATTAGCAGGGCATGTTCTCAGCCCAAGGAGAAGTTTAAAGTCTTCTCAGATCTTTTCTGAGCATGTGTCTTTCCTAGGCCTGCCTCTGGCTATTTCAATTCCTCTGTATATTCAGTTGCTTTTAAATGTCTTAATTTTCCAAAGAGTCTCACTGCAGCTTCTCCTCTGGGCCTTAGATGGTCTATTGTAACCTCCTATCTGTAATCTCTTGCCCCAGGCATCTGTGGGTATATTCTCCCTGCAGCTTTTATAACCAGAACCTGCTACTTACCGTGACTTTTAAAAAAGCCTGAAATCTGACTTGTGCTGCTTCTGTCTATCTGAGCTCTGAGTTATGTGAAACAGAGAGCAGCCATTCAGGTAGATCCCTGAAAGGTTATAATGTTTGAAATAGGGTCTTTTCTGCTCTATCTGGTTTAAGGGAGGGAATTGGGCATTGAGTCACTACCTCTTCCAAACCAAGATCATGCTGCACTGGGGAGGTGGTGGGGCAAAGGTGAGTAAAAATGCCATTAAATTTCCTACTGTTTTGAATGTGAGTTTCCTTCACTGGCTATCTGCTTGGTGCCCGTAGACCTTTAAATATTTTCCAGAGCTCTCACAAGGTCACGTTGGCCCTGTTTGCTTTTCATTGTCTCCATTGGGGAAATAAAGGCTTGTAGCTTTCTAGTCCACCATTTTGCTGATGTCCTCCCCTATTATTTTTATGAACATATGGATTTTAGCATAGTTGATAAATTTAAATCAATTGCAGTTATTATCCTTATTAATGCTCAGATTATTCATCTGTGGACAGCGCAAGCCTGTTCAAATTGACTCCTAAGTGCTTTTGACACTACCCAACTAGGTTTTGCTAGCTTCTTCACAACATGGTATGATAACATGGTTAAAGCTCAACTAGTTAATTTCTTGTCCCAGGTGTTTAATCAGCCATTTCTCCATGGATCCTTGATTCCTTTTAATGGGAAATGGTCTTTCAAAACCACAATCTAGGTGCCTAGCGTGCACCTTGCTACTGAGTTGGTTATTGTTTCTAGTTCTTTTCTTAGGTAGTTTTAGGAAATATTTTATTTTTACCTATTTCTTATAAAATTTCCAGAATTGAGTTCCCTAGGAAATAGACTCCAAGATGATTTTCATGCAGCAATTTTATTGGGAAGCCCTCTCAAGATCAACACTAATTGACGAGTGAAGGAAATAGAATTGAGCAGATGGAGAATTCGAGTTGCAATGTAGTTACAATAAAGGCCTCAGCCAAACTCAGAGGGAGCTCTGAGCCTGGGGTGGCTGCAGATTTGTTCTGAATTGGAACAAGAGGGCTGGGCCTTTCACCCAAAGCCTCAACTAGTCATTAGATGCAGGCTGTCACTGGTCAGAAAGTGTGACCTTGGGTGATGTGTCTCTCTTTAGCTGAGGATAATCACTGAAGTAGTGTTTCAACAGTGACCCATCAATACTGCTAGTAGATAGGAGAATGAGTGCTCTATTCCTGAAGGAGGGAGGATCAAGGTCGCACTACAGTGTCCATGACAAAAATAAAATATAAATACAGAAAAAAATGCACAAACCAAATGTATAGCCCATTGATCTTTTAAAAGGTAAACTTCCTGTAACCACTACCCAGGTGAAGAAATAGAACTTTTCCAGACATTCTGGAAGCCCCTCCATATACTCTGTGTCAATCACAAACCCCTCCCTCTGCCTAAAAGTCGCCATTTTCCAGACTTTTATACCTATTATTTCCTTGGGTTTTAAAAAATAATTTTGTCATTAAATGTGAATTCCTAGTAATGATAGCTTAGTCTTGGCCATACTTTAAATTTATTTTATGTCTTTTAAATCTTTAATTGACAGGTTCCCCTATATCTTTCTATTTTTCTTATAATTTATTTGTTGAAAAACCCAGGCTGTTTGTACTGTAGAATTTCCCACAGTCTGGATTTGACTGATTGCATACTCAAGGTGCAGTTAAATATGCTCCCTTGCCCTCTCTTTAGTTCAAATTGGCATCTGGATTCTGAAGCTTGGTCAGGCTCATATTTGAGGTTTTTGGCAAAACTATAGGTGTTGGTGTGTTTTTTCATTTGGAAGTACATAATGTTGGATTGTCTCTATTTTTGTGGTGTTCAATGATAATTGCCGTTAATTCACTGGGAATTGTAAAATGGTAATAGTATATTTCCAGCATTCCTTTTCCATTTATTAGTTGAAGTACTTCTGTAAAGAGAAACTTCCCTCCCTCTATTGGATGGTTACCTAGTATGGTTCATATGGAAAAGGCAGGATAAATGCTTGATTCTTTTCCTTTATAAGCAGTTTTCAAGATAATAAATTGGCTCCCTATCATACTCTGAAAGTGACCAATTTATTATTTATAAAATACCATAGGAATTCATGGATTCAAATACACTTGATGGGTTTCAATTTATTGCCATTTTCATCCCTATTGAAGCTTAATTTGTCCCATCTTTGGCCAGTGGGAGCCTCTTCATAATGGCTTCTGAGTGCTTCTGACTTGACCCTTTGATAGCTTTCTTGCTATCTAGTATGATAAAACATTCCAGGCTTATCTTGTATATTTCCTGACCTAGACCGTGAATCAGGTATTTTTTCAATGAACCTTGATTTCTTTTGGTGGAAAACGGTGTTTCAAGACCAAAATCATCTGAACGTTAGGGATACTTATGGCTATGGGGTAGGTCAATCTTTAGGTCTTTTCAATACATATATTCAATATATATACACACATATATTTATATCATATATACTCACATGAATATGCATACACATCTATATATAGTGTGTGTATGTATACATATGCACACATATATCTATACACACATTCACACATATATGTAAGGATAACATGCTTCGTGTGTTCATACTGATACTTCAGTTTCCCCTAATATTAACATCCTATATTGCTTAGGTGCATTTTTCAAAACTGAGAAATTAACATTGGTACAGCACCATTAATTAATTTCCATTATTTAATTGACTTTCACTAATTTTTCCACTAATGTCCTTTCTCTGATCCATGATCCAATCCAGAATAACACATTGCATTTAGTCCTCATGTCTCCATAGTCTCCTATGGTCTATGAAAGTTTCTCAGACTTTCTTGTTTTTCATGAACTTTTTCTATCAAGTATTGTGAGAAGAGTGTTGTGGTATCCAATTATGACTTTGGATTTGTCTATTTCTCATTTGAGATCTATTAGTTTTTGCCTTATGTATTTTGAAAATCTGCTTTTAGCTATATACACGTTTAGGATTGTTATGTCTTCTTGGAGAATTGACCCTGTTATCTTTATGTGCTCTCTCAATTTTTCCTTAATAATCTTCCTTTTTGTGAAGTCTACTTTGAAATTAAAATGACTTCTTTTGATTAATATTTATATGATATATATTTCTCTATACTCTTTACCTCTCTATGTCATTGAACGTTAGGTGGCTTTCTTGTAGATAGCATATAGTTGGATCTTACTTTTTTCCAATCTGTCAATCTTTCTTTTAATTTGTATTTTTAGATAATTTATATTTGAAGTGATTATTGATACCATTGGATATGCCATTTTGTTAGTTGTTCTCTGTTTAATGCATTTCTCATCTGTTTTTTCCCACTTTGTCTGCCTTCTCTGGTTTTATTAAGTATCTTGATTATTCCATGTTATCTCTCCTATTTATTGCTTATACCTCTCTGTAAAAAGGTTTTAGTGTTTTACCTAAGGTTTACAATATACATTTAAAATAATATAAGTACACCTTCAAATATTATTGCACTGCTTCATGTGTAGTGTAAAAACATTATAAGAATATATTTCAAATTCCTTCTTCCCTTCCCTTGTACAATTCTTGTTATACATTTCATTATTACATATGCTATAAATATCTAATACATTGTTATAGTTACTGCATTATAGTCAGTTATACTTAGAGCAATTAAAAATAAGAAAGTATTGTATCTTTATTTATTCCATTTCATATGCACTCCATTTCTTTTTTTAGATAGAAATTTTTGACTTATATCACGATCCTTCTGCCTAATGAACTTTTGAAAATATTTTTATAGGGTAGGTCTGCTGGCAATGAATTTCCTCACTTTTTATTTGTCTAAGAAAATGTTTACTTCTTTTCACTTTTAACAGATTTTTTCACTCTATATAGAATTCTGTATTGATAGTTTTTTTCTTTCAATAATTTTAAAATGTCATTCTATTTTCTTCTTGCTTGCAAGATTTCTTTTTTTTTTTTATTGAGGCAACATTGGTTTATAACATTATATGGATTTCAGGTATACAGCATTATAATTTGACTTCTGTATACACTACATTGTGTTCACTACCAAAAGTCTAGTTTCCATCTGTCACCATACAAATGATTCTCTATACGCTTTTTGCCTTTCCCCCATCCTCTTCCTCCCTGGTAACCACCAATCTGTTCTCTGTATCTATGTGTTTATTTGTTTCTTTTTTATTTTCCAGATATGAGTGAAATCATATGGCGTCTGTCCTTCTCTAACTTATTTCACTTACCGTAATACCCTCAAGGTCCGTATAAGTTGTCACAGATGGCAAGATTTCATTTTTCTCATGGCTGAGTATTATTCCATTGTATATTCCGTTGTATATATATACCACATCTTCTTTATCCATTCATCCATTCGACAGGCACATTGATTGTTTCCATGTCTTGGCTATTGTAAATAATGCTGCAATGAACATAAGGGTGTATATATTTTTTCAAATTAGTGTTTTAATATTCTTTGGATAAATACCCAGAAGCGGCATAGCTGGATCGTATGATAGTTCTATTCTTAATTTTTTGAGGAATCTCCATGCTGTTTTCCATAGTAGCTTTACCAATTTACATTCCCACCAACAGTGTACAAGTGTTCCCTTTCCTCCACATCCTCTCCGATACTTATTTCTTGTCTTTTTAATAATAGCCATTCTGATGGGCATGGGGTAATATCTCATTGTGGTTTTGATTTGACTTTCCCTAATACTTAGTAGTGTTAACATCTTTTCAGATGCCTGTTGACCATGTGTATATCTTCTTTGGAAAAATGTCTGTTCAGATCCTCTGCCCATTTTTGATTGGGTTTTTTTGTTGTTGTTGAGTTGTATGAGTTCTTTATATATTTTGGATATTAACCCCTTATTGGATATATGATTTGCAATTATTTTCTCCCAGTTGGTGTGTTGTCTTTTCACTTTGTCAGTTGTTTCTTTTGCCATGCAGAAGCTTTTTAGTTTGATGTAGTCCCATTTGTTTATTTTTTCTTTTGTTTCCCTTTCCTGAGGAGACATGATATTCAAAATGTACTGCAAAGACTGATGTCAAAAGTGTGCTGCCTATGTTTTCTTCTAGGAGTTTTATGTTTTCAGGTCTTACATTCAAGTCTTTAATCTATTTTGAGTCAATTTTTGTGTATGATGTAAGCTAATGATCTACTTTCATTCTGTTGCATGTGGCTGTCCAGTTTTCCCAGCACCATTTTTTGAAGAGACTTTCTTTTCTCCATTATATGGTCTTGGCCCCTTTGTTGAGAAGTAGCTGTTGATAGATGTGTGGGTCTCTTTCTGGGCTCTCAATGCTGTTCCATTGATCTGTGTGTCTGTTTTTCTGCCAATATCATGCAGTTTTGATTATTGTAGCTTTGTAGTACACTTCAAAATCAGGGAGTGTGATGTCTCTAGCTTTTTTCTCAGGATTGCTTTGACAATTTGCAGTCTTTTTTTGTTCCATATAAATTTTAGGATTCTTTGTTCTGTTTCCATGAAAAATGTCTTTGGGATTCTGATAGGGATTGCATTGAATCTGTAGATTGCTTTAGGTAATACAGGCATTTTAACTACATTAATTCTTCTAATCCATGAGCATGGAATATCTTTCCATTTCTATGTGTCTTCTTTGATTTCTTTCAACAGTGTCTTATAATTTTCAATGTACAGGACTTTCACCTCCTTGGTCAAATCTATTCCTAGGTATTCTATTATTTTTTTTGAAAAAGAAATTAAGGTGTCTTAATTTCTCTTTCTGCTAGTTAGTTGTTAGTGTATAGAAATGCAACTGATTTTTGTATGTTGATTTTGTACCCTGCAACTTTACTGTATTATTTTATTATTTCTAATACTTTTTTGGTGGATTCTTTAGGGTTTTCTATATAAAAAAATTATTTCATCCACAAATCGTGTTGGTTTTACTTCTTCCCTTCCAATTTGGATACCTTTATTTCTTTTTCTTACCTAATTGCTCTGGCAAAGACTTCCAATACTATACTGAATAAAAGTGGCAAGAACGGTCATCCTTGTCTTGTTTCTGTTCTTAAAGGGAAAGCTTTCAGTTTCTCATCATTGAATATGATGTTGGGGTGGGTTTGTCATATATAGCCTTTATTATGTTGAGGTACTTTCCTTCTATACCCATTTTATTGAGAGTTTTTATCATAAATGGATGTTGAATTTTGTCAAATGCTTTCTCTGGATCTATTGAGATGATCATGGGATTTTTATTCTTCATTTTGTTAATGTGGTATGTCACATTGATTGATTTGTGGATGTTGAACAATCCCTGTGTCCCTATAATAAATCCCATTTGGTCATGGTGTATGATCCTTTTAATGTACTGTTGTATTCAATATGCTAATATTTCGTTGAGGATTTTTGCATCTATGTTCATCAGTGATATTGGCCTGTAATTTTCCTTTTTTCTGTTGTCCTTGTCTGGGTTTGATATAAGGGTAATGTTGGCCTAGCAAAATGGGTTAGGAAGCATTCCCTGTGCTTCAATTTTTTGGAATAGTTTGAGAAGGATAGGTATTAAATCTTTGAATGTTTGGTAGAATTCACCAGAGAACCTGTCTGGTCCTGGACTTGTGTTTTTTTGGAGCTGTTTGATTACTGTTTCAATCTCTTTACTTGTGATTGGTCTATTCATGTTCTCTACTTTTTCTTGATTCAGTTTTGAGAGCTTGTACAATTCTAAGAATTTATCCATTTCTTCTAGGTTATCCAATTTCTTGGTCTATAGCTTTTCATAGTATTCTCTTATAATCCTTCATATTTCTGTGGTATCCATTGTAATTTCTCCTTTTTCATTTTGAATTTGTTTTATCTGAGCCTTCTGTCTTCTTTTCTTAGTAAGTCTAGCTAAGGGTTTGTCAATTTTGTTTATCTTTTCAAATTACCAGCTCTTAGTTTCATTGATCCTTTCTATTGTCTTTTTCATCTCTATTTCATTTATTTCTGCTCTGATTTTTATTATTTCCTTCTTTATACTGATTTTGGGCTTAGTTTCTTCTTTTTCTAGATCTTTTAGGTATAGTGTTAGGTTGTTTATTTGGGGTTTTTCTTATTTCTTGAAGTAGCCCTGTCTTGTTATAGTCTTCCCTGTTAATACTGCTTTTGCTGTATCCCATAAATTTTGGTATGTTTTGTTTTTATTTTCATATGTCTCCAGGTATTTTTTCTTCTTCTTTGATTTCTTCATTGATCCAATAGTTGTTCAGTAGAACGTTGTTTAGTCTCCACATATCTATGACTTTTCCAGCTTTCTTCTTGTAGTTGATATCTAGTTTCATACCATTGTAGTTAGAAAAGATGGTTGATATGATTTCAATCTCCTTAAATTTATTGAGTCTTGTTGTTTCCCAACATATGGTCTATCCTTGAGAATGTTTCATGTGCATGTGAGACGAATGTGTATTCCACTGCCTTTGGATGGAATGTTCTATTTATATATCTATTAAGTCCATCTGGTCTAGTGTTTCATTTAAGGCCAATATTTCCTTGACTTTCTTAATCCATCTAGCCAATCTGTGTCTTTTTTTTTTTATTGATGTTTTAATGGTTTCTAACATTGTGAAATTTTGGGTTGTACATTTTTGTTTGTCCATCACCACATATATGACTCCCTTCACCCCTTGTGCCCACCCCGCACCCCCACTGCCCCTGGTAACCACAGTCCAGTTTTCTCTGTCCATGTGTTGGTTTATATTCCACATATGAGTGAGATCATACAGTGTTTGTCTTTCTCTTTCTGGCTTATTTCACTTAACATAATACGCTCCAGGCCCATCCATGTTGTTGCAAATGGGACGATTTTGTCTTTTTTTATGGCTGAGTAGTATTCCATTGTATATATATACCACATTTTCTTGATCAAATCGTCAGTCGAGGGACACTTAGGTTGCTTCCACTTCTTGGCTATAGTGAATAATGCTGCAATGAACATAGGGGTGCATAAGCCTCTTTGGATTGTTGATTTCAGGTTCGTTGGATAGATTCCCAGTAGTGGGATGGCTGGATCATAGGGCATCTCTATTTTTAATTCTTTGAGGAATCTCCATACCGTTTTCCATAGAGGCTGCACCAATTTGCATTCCCACCAGCTGTGTATGAGGGTTCCTGTTTCTCCACATCCTCTCCAACATTTGTTGTCTTTTGTCTTGGTGATTATAGCCATTCTAACAGGCGTGAGGTGGTATCTTAGTGTTGTTTTGATTTGCATTTCCCTGATGATTAGTGATGTTGAGCATCTTTCCATGTGCCTATTGGCCATCTGTATATCTTCCTTGGAGAAGTGTCTGTTCATTTCCTCTGCCCATTTTTTGATCAGGTTGTTTGATTTTTGTTGTTCAATTGTGTGAATTCTTTATATATTATGGAGATCAACCCCTTGTCAGATGTATGTTTTGCAAATATTCTCTCCCAGCTGGTTGGTTGTTTGTTCATCTTGATTCTGGTTTCATTTGTCTTATAAAAGCTCTTTAATCTGATAAAGTCCCACTTGTTTATTTTTTCTTTAGTTTCCCTAGTCTGGGTAGGCATGTCATCCAAAAAGATTCCTTTAAAACCAATGTCAAATAGTGTGTTGCCTATATTTTCTTCTATGATTTTTATAGTTTCAGGTCTCACCTTCAGGTCTTTGATCCATTTTGAGTTAATTTTTGTGAATGGCGATAGCACATGGTCCACTTTCCTTCTTTTGCATGTGGCTGTCCAGTTTTCCCAACACCATTTATTGAAGAGACTTTCCTTTCTCCATTGCATGTTCTTAGCACCTTTGTCAAAAATTAGCTGTCCGTATATGTGTGGTTTTATTTCTGGGCTTTCAATTCTGTTCCATTGATCTGTGTGTCTGTTTTTGTACCAGTACCATGCTGTTTTGATTACTATTGCTTTGTAGTATGTTTTGAAGTCAGGAATTGTGATGCCTCCTGCTTTGTTCTTTTTCTTTAGGATTTCTTTAGTTATTCGGGGTCTTTTGTTGCTCCATATAAATTTTAGTATTCTTTTTTCTATTTCTGTGAATAATGTCATTGGGATTCTGATTGGGATTGCATTGAATCTGTAGATTGCTTTAGGTAATATAGACATTTTAACTATGTTTATTCTTCCAATCCACATGCATGGGATATCTTTCCATTTCTTTATGTCATCATGGATTTCCCTCAATAATGTCTTGTAGTTCTCATTGTATAGGTCCTTCACCTCCTTGGTAAGATTTATTCCTAGGTATTTTATTCTTTTTGATGCAATTGTAAATGGTATTATCTTTTTGAGCTCTCTTTCTGTTAGTTCATTATTAACATATAGAAATGCAACTGATTTTTGTAGATTGATTTTGTACCCTGCAACTTTGCTGTAGTTGTTGATTGTTTCTAATAGTTTTCCAACAGATTCTTTAGGGTTTTCTATATATACAATCATGTCATCTGCAAATAGTGAGAGTTTCACTTCTTCGCTACCTATTTGGATTCCTTTTATTCCTTTTTCTTGCCTAATTGCTCTGGCCAAAACCTCCAGTACTATGTTGAACAGGAGTGGTGAGAGTGGGCAGCCCTGCCTCGTTCCTGTTCTCAGAGGAATGGCTTTCAGTCTTTCCCCATTGAGTATGATGTTAGCTGCAGGTTTGTCATATATGGCCTTTATTATGTTGAAGTACTTTCCTTCTATTCCCATTTTATTGAGAGTTTTTATCATAAATGGATGTTGTATCTTGTCAAATGCCTTCTCTGCGTCTATTCAGATGATCATGTGGTTTTTATTCTTTGTTTTATTTATGTGATGTATCATGTTGATTGATTTGCGGATGTTGAACCATCCTTGCGTCCCTGGTATAAATCCCACTTGATCATGGTGTATGATCTTTTTAATGTATTGTTGTATTCGGTTTGCCAATATTTTGTTGAGGATTTTTGCATCAATGTTCATCAGCGATATTGGCCTATAATTTTCTTTCTTTGTATTGTCTTTGTCTGGTTTTGGTATCAGGGTGATGTTGGCCTCATAGAATGATTTAGGAAGTGTTCCATCTTCCTCTATTTTTTGGAATAGTTTGAGGAGGATGGGTATTAAATCTTCTTTGAATGTTTGGTAAAATTCACTGGAGAAGCCATCTGGTCCTGGACTTTTATATTTTGGGAGGTTTTTGATTACTATTTCAATCTCTTTACTTGTTATTGGTCTATTCAGATTCTTCATTTCTTCTTGGTTCAATTTTGGGAGGTTGTATAAGTCTAAGAATTTATCCATTTCTTCTAGATTGTCCAATTTGTTGGCATATAATTTCTCATAGTATTCTCTTATAATCCTCTGTATTTCCGTGGTATCTGTTGTAATTTCTCCTCTTTCATTTCTAATTTTATTTACTTGAGCCTTTTCTCTTTTTTTCTTAGTAAGCCTGGCTAAGGGTTTGTCAATTTTTTTATCTTCTCGAAGAACCAACTCTTTGTTTCATTAATCCTTTCTACTGTTTTTTTGGTCTCAATATCATTTATTTCTGCTCTGATTTTTATTATTTCTCTCCTTCTGCTGGCTTTGGGCTTTGTTTGTTCTTCTTTTTCTAGTTCTGTTAGGTGTAATTTAAGGTTGCCTATTAGGGCTTTTTCTTGTTTGTTAAGGTGGGCTTGTATCGCTATGAGTTTCCCTCTCAGGACCGCTTTTGCTGCATCCCATATGGTTTGATATGGCATATTATCATTTTCGTTTGTTTCCAGATAGTTTTTGATTTCTCCTTTAGTTTCATCAATGATCCATTGGTTGTTCAGTAGCATGTTGTTTAATCTCCACATTTTTGTCACTTTCCCAGTGTTTTTTTTATGGTTCATTTCCAGTTTCATAGCCTTATGATCTGAAAAGATGCTTGTTATGATTTCAATCTTCTTAAATTTATTGAGGCTTGCTTTGTTTCCCAACATATGGTCTATCCTAGAGAATGTTCCATGCGCGCTTGAGAAGAATGTGTAGTCAGCTGTTTTTGGATGGAGTGCTCTGTATATGTCTACTAGGTCCATCTCGTCCAGTTTTTCATTTAAGTCTAATATTTCTTTATTAACTTTTTGTCTGGATGATCTATCCATTGCTGTAAGTGGGGTGTTAATATCCCCTACTATTATTGTGTTGTTGTTGATGTCTCCTTTTAGGTTTGTTAATAGTTGCTTTATGTACATTGGTGCTCCTATGTTGGGTGCATATATATTTATAAGTGATACGTCTTCTTGATGGAGTGTCCCTTTTATCATTATATATTTCCCTTCTTTGTCTTTCTTAACCTGTTTTATCTTGAAGTCTACTTTGTCTGATATGAGTATGGCAACACCTGCTTTCTTTTGTTTGCCATTAGCTTGGAGTATTGTCTTCCATCCTTTCACTCTGAGCTTGTGCTTGTCTTTAGTGCTAAGATGTGTTTCCTGAAGGCAGCATATTGTTGGGTCTTGCTTTTTAATCCATCCTGCCACTCTGTATCTTTTGATTGGAGAGTTCAATCCATTTACATTTAGGGTAATTATTGATATATGAGGGCTTAATGTTGCTGTTTTGTCACTTATTTTCTGGTTCTTTTGCATTGCCTTTGTTTCTTGTCCCATTTGTTTTGGACTGCCAATTCCGTTTGGTTGTTCTGTCTTATGATTCTTCTAGTTCTCTCTTTGTTTATCGTATGTGGTTTTGCTTTGATTATTTGTTTAGTGGTTACCTTGAGGTTTGGGCAAAAAATCTTGTGTATGAGATAGTCCATTATCTGATAGCCTCCTATTTCCTTATACACTTATATCCTATATCCTATATCCTTATAAGTCACTTCAGTCACTTTCCTCTTCCCCTTCTAAGTTGCTCTTGTTATACCTTATTCTATCTTGTGTTGTGGCTGTGTGTTTACAGTGATGAGGTTAAATTTATTTTTGGTGAATTTCTTCCTTTGATCTTTGAGTTTAGTATTTAAGTGGTTGCTAACCTATTCTGGTAAAGATCTACTATTTTTCTGAGTTGGTCTACCTACTTTTCTCCTTGCTCCAAGCTTTGTGTTCCCTTTCTCTTCTTTTTATCAGGCCTGAGGGCCTTCTTGAGTATTTCTTGAAGTGGGGGTCTCGTGGCCATGAACCCCCTTAGCTTTTGTTTATCTGAGAGAGTTACTATTTCTCCATCATATTTGAAGGATATTTTTGCTGGATAGAGTATTCTTGGCTGAAAGTTTTTGTCTTTCAGTATTTTGAATATATCATTCCAGTCTCTTCTAGCCTGAAAAGTTTCTGTTGAGAAATCCGCTGTTAGCCTGATGGGAGTTCCTTTGTACGTTATTTTTTGTTTTTGTCTAGCTGCCCTTAATCTTGTTTCTTTGTCGTTGACCCTGGCTAGCCTTACCACTAGGTGTCGTGGTGAAGGCCTTTGTCTGTTAATATATATAGGTGTCCTGTTGGCTTCGCTTACTGGTATTTCCTGCTCCTTCCCCAGATTTGGGAAATTCTCAGCTATTATTTCCTTGAATAGGCTCTCTGTTCCTCTTTCCCTCTCCTCTCCCTCAGGAATACCCATAATTCTTATGTTACATTTTCTAATAGAGTCAGATATTTCTCGGAGTCTTTCTTCATTTCTTTTTAGTTTTAGTTCTCTCTCCTCTTCCATCTGGAGTATATCTGTATTCCTATCCTCTAAAGTACTAATTCTTTCCTCCATATTGTCAGCTCTGTTCTTTAAAGATTCCAGACTCTCCTTTATCTCCTCCATTGTGTTCTTCATCTCCATCAGCACTGATTGGTTTTTCTTTATGATTTCAATCTCTTTTTTGAAGAAAATCCTAATCTCATTGAATTGTTTGTCTGTGTTGTCTCGTGTTTCGTTGAGTGTTTTTATGATAGCTATTTTGAAATCTCTGTCATTTAGTTTATGGATTTCTGTGTCTTCGGGGTTGATTTCTGGGTGCTTGTAATTTTGTTTCTGGTCTGGTGATTTCATATATTTTTGCATTGTGGTTCCTGTGTTGGTCTTGTTTTTCCTCATCCTGGAAGTCTCTGGTTGTAATTTCCACCTGCCGCCACTGTCTGGTGGTAAAGGGCTGTGTAGTCTAAGCCCCCTGCACTCTGCCCCAGTTTTTCTGCTGCGATCCGCAGTTTTTTGGGTTTTTTTTCCTGCTGCGATCCACGGGTCCAGTCCTTTGATCAGGTCTGCCTCGGATCCCTAGGTCTGGTCTGGTCGAGCTGCAGAGTCCGGGTTGCGGGGAGGGGGGAGCTCTCTCTTTTGCCCTCTGGGTCCCTGACATGGGAGGCTTCTCGTTTGCCCCTCTTTATCCGCTCTCTGGGGTGCTCAGATGTTGATGGTAGCCCTGTGGCTCTTCTGAGTCCTCTGTGCGGGAGTTTCCCACTGGCTGAGAGAGTCTGAAGAGCCACGGTTTCCCGGCCGAGGGCCGCCCCTCCCCCCTCTCTTTGAGCCGCGTGGAACGGGATCGCTGATGTGATGGGGAGGGAGCGGAGTTCTCCTTACCTCTCCCCACTTCCTCCGGGGGCCCAGCACGTTCCTCTCTCAGATGTGCGGCAGTGTGGATTCCTCCGCTGTAGGTTTTCACTGTCTGGGATTCCGTTGTTGGTCTGTGACTGTTGCTTTTGTTGTATCTTGTCGGGGGAAGAGTTCACAGGAAAGCTCACTCCGCCATGATGCTGACGTCACTCCACTCTGTGTCTTTTGATTGATGAATTCAATCCATTTACATTATAGATATATGAGGGATTAATATTGCCATTTAACTTTTGTTTTCTGATTGTCCTACATTTCCATTGCTTATTTTTTCTTGTATTTCAGTCTGCCATTTCAGTTTGGTGGTTTTCTGTGATGTGTTTCTTAGTTTCTTCTTTTTTTATGTTTTTGTCTCTGCTCTGATATTCATTTTGTGGTTACCATGAGGTTTGCATAAAAGATCTCATAGAATCAGATAGTCCATTTTCTGCTGATATCATCTCATCTCCATTAGCCAATGCAGAGTCCATCTTTTTCCTCTTTCCCTTCTATGTTTTTATTGTCACAAATGATCCTTTTTTGTGTTGTGAGTTTGTTACCAAATTGAAGTGGTTATAGTTATTTTTGATGCTTTCTTTCCCTTTAGCCTTTATGTTATAATTAAGTTTTTACTAACCTATTCTGATATAGAGCTGCAATTTTCTGATTCTGTCTATTTATCACCTTGCTCAAAGCTTTGTATACCTTTGCCTTCTTGTTTTAGGTAGGTGGGCTCCTTTCAACATTTCTTATAAGGCAGATCTAGTGGTGATGAAGTCTCTCAGCTTTTGGAAAGCCTTTATTTCTCCTTTATATCTGAAGGATAACTTTGCTGGATAGAGTATTCTTGGCTGATAGTTTTTGTCATTCAATATTTTGAATATGTCATTCAACTCTCTTCTAGCCTGTAGAGTTTCTCCTGAGAAATTCACTGATAGCCTGATGGGAGATCCTTTGTAAGTTATTTTCTTCTCTCTCACTACTCTTAATATTCTTTCTTTGTCTTTAACTTTTGACAGTTTTAATATAATGTGCATAGGAGAAGGTCTTTTTGTTTGGTATAATTATGAGTTCTATTAGCTTCATGTACTTGTATATCCATTCCTTTCCCCAGGTTTGGGAAGTTCTCAGCTATTTTTATTTAAATAAGCTCTCTGGTCCTTTCTCACTCTCTTCTCTTTCTGGATACCCATTATCCTTATGTTGCTTTTCTTAACTGAGTCAGATATTTGTCATAGATTTTCTTTATTTTTTAAAAAATCTTAATTCTCTCTCCTCTTCCACCTGCTTCATTTCAATACTTCTATCTTCAAGCTCGCTAATTTTCTCTTCCATATGGTCAGCTCTATTTCCAGTGCTTTCTGCAGCATTCTTCATCTCATTTATTGAGTTCTTCAGCTCCAGAATTTCTGTTTGATCCTTTTTTAGAGTTTCAGTCTGTTCGGTAAGGTAATCTTTCTGGTTATTAATTTTATTCCTGAGCTCATTGAACTGCCTTTCTGAGTTTTCTTGTAGCTCATTGAGTTTCTTCACGACAGCTATTTTTTATTTTTATTTTTTTGTTTATTGCAGTAACATTGGTTTATAACATTGTATAAATATTATGTGTACATCATTATACATCTATTTCTGCATAGATTACATCATGTTCACCACCCAAATACTAATTACAACCCATGACCACACACATGTGCCAAATTATCCCTTTCAACCTCCTCCCTCCCTGCTTCCCCTCTGGTAACCACCAATCCAGTCTCTGTCTCTGTGTGTTTGTTTGTTGTTGTCATTATCTACTACTTAATGAGGGAGTTCATATGGTATTTGACCTTCTCCCTCTGACTTATTTCATTCTTCGTAATACCCTCAATGTCCAACCACATTGTCACAAATGGCTGGATTTCATTGTTTCTTATGGCTGAGCAGTATTCCATTGTGTATATATATCACATCTTCTTCACCCATTCGTCCTTTGATGGGCACTTAGGTTGCTTCCAAGTCTTGGCTATTGTGAATAACGCGGCAATGAACACAGGGGTGCATGTATCTTCACACCTTGGTGTTTTCAAGTTCTTTGGATAAATACCCAGCAGTGGAATAGCTGGATCATATAGTAGTTCTAGTCTTAATTTTTTGGGGAATCTTCATACTGTTTTCCAAAGTGGCTGCACCAGTTTGCACTCCCACCAGCAGTGTATGAGAGTTCCCTTCTCTCCACATCCTCTCCAACACTTGTTGTTTCCTGTCTTGTTAATTATAGCCATTCTGACGGATGTGAGGTGATATCTGATTGTAGTTTTGATTCGCATTTCCCTGATAGTTAATGATGTTAAACATCTTTTCATGTGCCTGTTGACAATCTGTATATCTTCTTTGGAGAAATGTCTGTTCAGGTCTTTTGTCCATTTTTTAATTGAGTTGTTAGCTTTTTTGTTGTTGAGATGCATCAGTTCTTTATAAATGTTGGAGATTAACCCCTTATCACTTGTATGGTTTGCAAATATCTTCTCCCAATTGGTAGGTTGTCTTTTCGTTTTGTTGATGGTTTCCTTTGCTGTGAAGAAGCTTTTTAGTTTGATGTAGTCCCATTTGTTTATTTTTTCTATTGTTTCTCTTGCCCAGTCAGACATCTTGCTTGAAAATATGTTGCTAAAACTGATGTCGAAGAGTGTACTGCCTATGTTTTCTTCTAGAAGTTTCATAGTTTCAGGTCTTACATTAAAGTTTTTAATCCATTTTGAGATAATTTTAGTGTATGGTGTAAGGTAATGGTCTCCTTTCATTTTTTTGCATGTGGCTGTCCAGTTTTCCCAGCACCATTTTGTTGAAGAGACGTTCTCTTCTCCATTGTAGGTTCTTGGCTCCTTTGTCAAAGATTAGCTGTCCATAGATGTGTGGGTTTATTTCTGGGCTTTCAATTCTATTCCATTGATCTCTGTGTCTGTTTTTGTGCCAGTACCATGCTGTTTTGGTTACTATAGCTTTGTAGTGTATTTTGAAATCAGGAGTGTGATACCTCCAGCTTTGTTCTTTTTTCTCAGGATTCCTTTAGCTATTCGGGGTCTTTTGTTGTTCCATATAAATTTTAGGATTCTCTGTTCTATTTCTGTGAAAAATTTTGTTGGAACTTTGATAGGTATTGAATTGAGTCTATAATTGCTTTAGTACGTACGGACATCTTAACTATGTTAATTCTTCCAATCCAAGAGCACGGAACTTCTTTCCATTTTTTGTGTCTTCTTCAATTTCTTTCAGCAGTGTTTTATAGTTTTCGATGTACAGATCTTTCACCTCTTTGGTTAAGTTTATTCCTAGGTATTTTATTATTTTTGTTGCAATTGTAAATGGGATGGTATTCTTAATTTCTCTTTTTGCTACTTCGTTGTTAGTGTATAGAAATGCAACTGATTTTTGTATGTTGATTTTGTATCCTGCAACTTTACCGTATTCGTTTATTACTTCTAAAAGTTTTTTGGTGGATTCTTTAGGGATTTCTATATATAAAATCATGTCATCTGCAAATAGTGACAGTTTCACTTCTTCCTTTCCAATTTGGATCCCTTTTATTTCTTTTTCTTTCCTGATTGCTCTGGCTAGGATTGCCAATACTATGTTAAATAAGAGTGGTGAGAGTGGGCATCCTTGTCTGTATCCTATTCTTAGAGGGATAGCTTTTAGTTTTTCACCATTGAGGATGATATTAGCTGTGGGTTTGTCATATGTGGCCTTTATTATGTTGAGGCACTTTCCTTCTATCCCCATTTTATTCAGAGTTTTTATCATAAATGGATGCTGTATCTTGTCCAATGCTTTCTCTGCATCTATTGAGAGGATCATGTGATTTTTATTCTTCATTTTATTTATTTATTTATTTTAAATTCCAACAAATTTTATGACTTTTTTTAATTTACCAGCAATTGTTAACAATTCAACTGAATATACATTGGACCATAGCATTTTAGATACTGTTGACAATTATTTCAGTGATTATTAATTGGACAAATTAACAGCAACCTTAATTCAAACTTCAAAAAATGTTTATTTTATTGTGGTAGGAAAGTTTACCATGAGATCTATCCTTTCAACAAATTTTTAAGTATATGTTACATTATTGTTGACTATAGGTATAATTTTGTGCTGCTGTTCTCTAGAGCCTATTAATCTTGTTTAACTGAAACTTTATGCCTGTTAATTAGTAATTCTCATTTCTCCTTCCCCCCAGCCCCTGGCAACCACAATTCCACTCTTTGATTCTATGAATTTGACTATTTTAGATACCTCATATAAGTGGGATAATGAGGTATTTGTCTTTCTATGACTGGCTTATTTCACTTAGAATAATGTCCACAAGGCTCATCCATATTGTTACATATCGCAGAGTTTCCTTCTTTTTAAAGACTAAATAGTATTCCATTGTATATGTATGCCACATTTTATTTACCCATTTATTTGTTGATGGACATTTACCTCATTTCCACATCTTGGCTGCTGTGAATAGTGCTGCCATGAACATGGGGATGCTAATATCTCTTTGAGATCTTGATTACAGTTCTTTTGGATAAATACCAGGAGTGGGATTGCTGGGCAATATTATGGTTCTATTTTTAATATTTTGAGGAACATCCATACTGTTTTCCATAATGGCTGCCACATTTTGCATTTCCATCAATAGTGTGCAAGGATTCCAATTTCTCCACATCCTCACCAGTACTGGTTATCTTTTGTTTTTTGATAATAGCCATCCTGATAGGTGTGAGGTGATATCTCACTGTGGTTTTGATTTGCATTTCCTTGATGATTAATAACATTGAGGATTTTTTCAAATATTCAGATACAATGAAAAATTTTAATAAACCAAGGACTAATTTATGAAAGTATTGTTGTTCAAGGAGTTATAATTTTTGATTTTTATTTCATTATACATTTTCAGAAGTATTTAGTTTAAAGGATGACAAATAAATTCCAAAATATTTAGAAAAATTTTTCCTGCAACTTGGAACCTCATTAAAGTCCCTATATAGCCAAAGATAATGTTCCTAGAAGATAGTAAAGATATTAAAAAGTTGTGGGTCAAAATTTAATTTTGCTTTTCAAATGTTGAAAGTTTGAAAACAAGGTTCAATTAAATTAATATATGTTTATGAACATTCTTTAATAAAAAACTAAATGTTGATATTTAAAATTGTTTTATGCGTCCATACTCAAACTTTTAAGAAACATAAGGAGGTAATGTGAATAATGCTTAAGATATAAAAATCACAATTAGAGAAATGAAAAATTCCTTAAATATTGAAATACCATTTTTCACATAATAGACTGACAAAAATTTAAAGGTTTGCTCATACTCATTTTCAGTGGCCATAGGGAAACAACAATCTTAATAAACATTTCATTTTTGGCAGGAACAAAAACTACAACACACTATTTCGATTGCTATTTGTCAATATCCAAACAATTTTTTTCCACTAATTGACTCTATTAGTTGTCTCACAAATGAAGCTAATAAAGTACACATTAAAAGTCACTTTTGCATTGTCTGCAAGAGCATAAAACTGGAAATAATGTTACTCCATTTGATGGCAAGCCATGTATTCTTTTTCAGAGAGAAATGTATGTTAATATAGAACAATATGAAGAACATAATCTCATTTTTGCAAACAAGAAAGGCTTTATTAAATAACTTTTTTTTTGCATTCACTGAATACTCACTGGCATGTGTTTCATTTTGTTTGCAGAAGTGAGCACCAAATTCTTTTGAAAAATATTGGGTGTGGGACCAAGCCATGCAGGCAGAAAAGTAGTGTTAGAAAGGGTAAGTTTCATTTTCATTTAATAACTTTCTGTAGACTTTGAATTTCAAAAATAGAAAAGCATTACATATACTATAAAATAAATAATAAAGAATTACAGCCATACAAAAATTAGATATTGTTGAGCAATAAAGCACAAGTATTTAGTGACAGTGTGGAGTGATTTTTGAACAGAAGAGACCTGTTACGATAGAACAGTTAATGTGCAAGAAATAATAGTTCTGAAGGATACAAGACCTAGGCCTACTTCTCTTTTCTCTCTCTTGGCAGAAGTAATGTTTGTTCATCATTGCTTTTTTTCTATGAGGATATATTTCCATAAATATCCCTGGAATCTTGCCCAACCCCTCATTTCTCTCCCTAAAGGTGGAGCAGGTTATCTGTTGATGGATGGCAATTGGTTGGAGCTCATATATCAAAAG